>NW_017805745.1:556969-578344 GCF_001891065.2 Hippocampus comes | reverse complement strand
GGGGGGGGTGGGGGGGGGCGTCGGCATCTTGTGAGAGTCAGCCCTTGGAAATGGAGCAGATGGAAATAGGACTGGAGTACTGGACAATTCCTTTTGTATGTATATATTTCTGTTTCAGTGATTTGTTTACGATCAATCTCGGCTCGTGGCAAACGTGAGTGCCGTCACGCGCGCTGTGATCTTGACATGTTTGATCCTCTGGTGAAAGAAGAATTCAAAGATCTTATTCATCTGTAACCATCTCGGACAAAAAAAAAAATGGTATTGTCGCTTTATGTCACGCTTTTGAGACTGCGGGCCCTTGAGAAAGAACACCTGATCCTCCGTATCGAATCAGTAACGAAATTCACTGAACAGTTACGCCCTGTCGAAGAGACATAAACAATGACCAACACAGGGAGTTACAACGGGGAAACTGTCAAACAATGTCCATGTTTTCTTTGATGAAAAAGAAAAAGGGAAGGCAGGCAAAAATACAAGTCCTGAACTATAAGGGAGAGCACAGTGTCGGTTTGGAAAAACGTCCTCAACAAAAAGCCGTTTGAATTCAAGACAGAACAAAGGACAACTCGAATTCCTGCGCATGCCGAAACTGGGTCGGGAGATATCGGGCGGGTGACATTAGAGTCCAGACGCACTGAGCGGGCGACCACAACCTTGTACATGTGTAACGGAGTGAGTGATACATGAAGTTTATTAAATTATGATACCTGAAATATGTGAGGTCAAATCTCAACAAGATCCTCCCTTTGTGTATAAGTGACATCTTTGTTTGGAATTTTTT
The DNA here is from genome assembly GCF_001891065.2 of Hippocampus comes. Taxonomy (NCBI): domain Eukaryota; kingdom Metazoa; phylum Chordata; class Actinopteri; order Syngnathiformes; family Syngnathidae; genus Hippocampus; species Hippocampus comes. The sequence goes on along the minus strand of NW_017805745.1, from coordinate 577,560 downwards.
TCGGATGCGAAACATGTGACTTGGCTCAACTCATATTTGGAGCCATTGACATGCACGTCGTCTTTTAGTTATTGAAAAACAAAAATGCTTCTGCTGTGTCACAGAGGCAAATGCAAATGCCAACATGAATGCCGCTGCGGCGGCGTTCTTGTTGAGAAAAATCAGTTGTCCTCATTCAATTGTTTATATGTCCACGACTTCATTTTCAAAGGCAAGTGGTCCCCGAAGAGTTCTCATCGATATTAATCACCAAATCTAATGTCTGATTTATTTTGTTTTTGTTCCCCCGATGCTGTCAGCAATGTGAAAAGGACACGCCTCATCTGGCTGATGGATGGGCGCAAATGTAGCTCAGGGCCTGAGAGTGGCCCGCGAGACAAATGTACCTCCTAATTTACACACAAAAATCACAAACATAGCCTCCAGATGGTTTCCCCTTGGTGAGCACTATGTAAGATCCAATTATGCATGTCTGCGTCGTGTGTTGGTGTGTGGGGGCTGGAGACGACAATGTGAACAGAACAATCGGAATGTGTGGCCTTTCACAGCTTTTTCAAAGACTGCTCGGGCGGGCGCGGTAGCCTAGCGCTTAGCATGACCGCCTCAAAGCCGAGGTGGCAGACTGGCGCAGCACCTCCGCTAACTTTGTCTTTAGTTTGTAGGTATTTTTATTAATTTTTTTTTTAACCTTTTAGCATTGTGTTTTGGCCGTGACATTCTTTGGCAGAGAATAGCAGCACTCGTTGTGTGCGCCTGTGGAATCGGGAGCCTGTTTACACATTCGAGAGGCGGACAGGGCAGGGGATAGTCGGCGTTCCTTCTGTGTGTTACTCAGCGACGGAGGAGTTGAGGGCTGTTAGAAAACAGCAGTTGCTGTTTTTTGCCTTCAAACTTTAGCTTGCAGCCATCACGTGCCACGTGAACTATTGGAGGTGTGTAACAAGATTTCCACGAAGGCCCGATCCCACTCAGGGGAGAACAATTGTGACGGTTGGCCAAGGTTGAAAAGCGCGCGTCCACGTCAGAGTTGTGCGGCGTTCCTTCGAGGTCGCGAAATGTTGGCCAGATGTTCGCCAATGGTTTGAGTGTTGTTTTTTATTATCACAAGGACATTTTGAACATGTTAAAAAAAAAAAAAAGTGGCTGAGGAGAGGGAAGTCTGGGTGTCCCTGCTAAAGCTGCTGCCCCTGCGACCCGACCTCGGATAAGCGGTAGAAAAATGGATGGATGGATAAAAATAAATAAATAAATAAAGGCGAGCATCTGGCCAACATTGGCGACCTTGAATGAACCTTCACGAACTCTGACACGGACAGGAGCATGCGGGTTATAATATCAGCAGTCCCGACGAGATGGCAGGGCTTAGTTGCACTTAGAAGGGGTCTTAACATGCCTTATACGACAACATAAGTAGGCCTGCCTAATAATTTGGGAGGAATTTGAAACGACACGCTGGACAAACATGGTACCTGAATAATGTTCAAATTTTGACTGCGTTGATTTTGTGAAAACAATCGGACAAAATGTGTCCTTGCACTGAATCTTGCTTTGCAGTTTTTATGCTGTCCTTGAACGGTCGTTATTCTGCAAGGGAACCCATTGCAGTGGGGAACAAAAATACCTCACCGGAGATTGTTCAAAGCCTTTGTTGTTGAACGCTGGCTCTTTTATATACGCTTTGAATATCTTCAGATTCTTTGTACATCGGTTTCATCAGAAAGAGATTCGCATGTTTTGGTTCATATTTAAAATGGCGTTTTTGTCGTACATTTGCTTAGGAAGTGTGTGGTCCTACGCCCCCACAAGTAGCACGGATGAAAATAGATTTTAATCATGTTCAACTGGAAATCGAGTACTTTCAGTGTAGTCGTGCAAATACTTTTGATGAAGTCATTCTTCGATGCATCTGCATCGCCCCGTTTTCATTCGTAGTAATCATCATCTGCAAAGTCAGGCAGGTGACCGCGTCTGTCATTTGAGTATCCCACTTAATTGAGTCGATGCAACCGGTGAGTATATTATTAAGAAGAGTACAAGAATTTGCTGTGATTTTGGTGCGTCTGACGCTGCTTAGTTATTACAAGTCAGGTCATTTTATCTTACAGGTCAAGGTTTGTGTGTTGTTGCTGTCGTAAAACAGTGTAATTTGCCATCTAATCTTGCGCTACTGCATTACAGCCTTTGTTTATAGGACATTTATCTTTGGCTTTTGGGATCATTTATACAAACACGAGCTTTATAGTGTGGCAGATAAAGAGGACAGAATGAGATGCCGAGTTTTGTTATTATACGCCATAAAGTACAGTCGCTTTGTTGTGTCGCCATGGGATGTGAGCTCACATGCTCGAGACTCCGGGCATGCACGCACGCTCTCGTGCTTAATGGCCTCGCCGGTAGTCATCTGGTCCACACGTGTTTGAAATTCAACTATAGTCGGGACACCTTGCTGCTATAGGAATAGCGCGCCCTGTCGAGGGAGAGCTTGGAAATAGGCGGAAATTCTAAAGGACAAATGTCAGAGACAAGTCGAGGCACCGTCACCGTCCCTTCTCCAACCTCGGAGCAGTCTGAAAGCACGGGGAGGTCGGAGATGAACAGAAGTCCCATGTGGGCGGGCTCCAGCACTCTGACCTTGTTAAGGCCTCGTCCCTGATGTTCATCCCGGAGCGGTGTCAGATTTAAGACAAAGCCCACAGGTCAAGTATGCAAAGGCATGCAAGGAAAATGGAACTTGAGAAGGTGAAAGAGGACAGGAAGTGATTTGAACGAGTGTGGAAAGGCCAGAGGTCGAGGAGCGGCAAATGGGGACAAAGGCGCGTAGAAGACACTTTCAGGACTTCGACGGAGATGAGTTTCATTTAGCAGCGCACCGCAGGCCAATTACAGCCGCCGTCCCTTGCTTCGACTTGTTCCTCCTCTTCGCGGTCCCCTTCCTTCACTTGGCTTGTCCTCTCACTTTCCTTCTCTCACCTTCTGTTTTCTCACCTCACACCTCCTCTCGGCCTCCTCTAAGTATCCATGTGCTGTCAGCGGCAACCGATCCCTAAATGATACCGGCGCGCACTGGCAGGTTTTTATCTTTGACTGCTACAATAGGAAAGACGGATCTGAAACGAGATAAGATCGAGCCACCGGCGGCGACAATAGCGAGAGGCGCCGAGTGGTGAGCCGCATTGATTGAGACGGTGCTTGACTGCCATCTACTGGCCGTTACAACCGATGCAGGTTTTAACGACAGCCTGCTGTCGTTGCCTTTTAGAATAGGTCAACTTTTAGCTGTTATATGGGCTGGATGATTCCCTTTCATGCCATTTGCATTATTATACTATTATGCGGCCTCAATGGAAAATGCCCTAATTTACGGAACTTTCTAATGTCGGCAAACACTAAACGCCACAGTCTGTTCATTTGTAAAACCCAAACGTGCACCAGTTGTGTGTCAAATGAATATCTGACCGCAAACGCAGCACCATTTTGTGTATTTGGCTCGCAAGTAAACAAATTCTGTGATGACGAAGTCACTGCTTTGTAACGAGTGCTGAGCAGGGGCGGCGCTACATGATGACCAGGGATGACTGTGGCCATCTCAGGTCACTCGCTGTCCACCCCACTCGCCACCCAGGCACCGAGGGGAAAATGTTGATGTTTGTCATTTTTCAGCGTTTTTCACACGGATGCAGTACTCTTAACACAAATTATATCAATTGACTGCATGCGAAAAGAATACACCTGCAGTTGTTTTATTGCAGTTGTTTGTAATTCAGTCATTAACTCTGTGTGTCAGACAGTGTTTTTTTTTTTTTTTTTTTTGTATTGTTTTTTGGTGTGTATGAGTTTATGTCAGGGTGTACGGCCATGGTGTGAATAAAGTTGTAGCGTGTTTGAAACATCAAAAAAATTACAATCATAGGGCCGCAGCAGAAATCATGGGACATCTGGTACAGACATCTGGAGCCAGAGGACTTTTAGGAGCTTCCCAGCATCCTCTCACCTTGCGACTAAATTAGCAAAGTGAGGAAATATGGTGGGGGTAAACGATGCTGACAATCTAACAGAGGGAGGATAGTTGCGACAGGCTGCAGGGGCATTCATCATTTGGAGGTCTTTTTTTTGTTTTGCTCTCCCACAAACAATGCCCGATAAATAATGGTCAGTGAGAGAGTTGCTCGGAGAATGTGTGTTCACGCAGATGTTTGGGGGAGGTAAACACTATCATCTTTCTTCCATCATAATTTTCAAGTCATAGTACGCTGCACACTCTGTACTCTGAGAAAGGGTAACATCAGAAATGTTTCAATGGGGTGGCCAGGTTGACACAAAATCTCACTGGGTGGTGGCCAAAAGCCCCTTCTGTCAGTGAGAAGTCATTGTTTATCATGTTATCCGCATTCAGGGTTTCATGCAATAAAAAAAACACAATTATCCAGAACCTTACTCAACCCACTCATAACGAGCAAGTCGAAATGAAAAGCAACATTTTGTTGAGCTTTACCAGATAATCATTTCATTTGCAGTTGCTTTATTTGTATGTACTGTACTGTCTCATAGTTTGCTTCTCTCTTGCGCCGATGTGCTAGCTGACAGCCAATCAGAGTCATAAATTGTTATGGACTGCAGACACCATTTTGCAGACTGCCATTGATGGCCCATTGATTCAAATCATTGTGAAAAAGCACAATGACACAAAAGTCACGTCGTTCTTCACAATTCTAAATGTTACGCGACTATGGTCAGTTCCTGCTTGTATTATGAATGTTTATGCCAAGATTGTTTTTTTGTGTGCATTGTGTCACTGTGGATGTGATAAACAATGAGTTCGTAGTCATGTTGGTTGCTTGCTATGGTGTGAAAGTAATTATTTTGATTGACAATGACGATAAGAATCTGCTATTTACCAATTCAGCACTGGCCTTTCATTCCTATTTAAAAAAAAAAAAAAAAAACTTAAAACTTCTTGAAGTCATTTTTCCATAATGGTTAAAAAGTTTGCTTGTGATATACTTTTGCAGAGCTTAAGGGTCACTGCTTATTTTATATCCCTCAAATTTGATATGCCAGTAAAAAGAGGGCATCGGTAAAAGAGTCCCCGGTGGCGAAAACCGATCTGGAGCGATGCGCCGTTTTTATGCGAGTACACACACCGATGGGTTCGCACGTGTCACAGGGAGAAAAGTGTCAGCTGTGACGTGTGCTTCGCTCTCCTTGGCTTCAACGTAAGGTCACAGTGGAAAGGTGAGATGACAAATAGACCAAAGCACTCAGACAGCTTGACCCTTGGGAGAGAAAGCACCCTGTCTACCCAATGCTCCGCCTTCCCAATGCCCTCTTCTTTCTCAAAACTCCTCTCCTCTTCCATTTCATCTGGTTTTGTCTCATCATGTGTAATTCATCCGTAACCTTTTCTCTTTTCTCATGTGCAGAATCACCAATTGCGGTGGAGGACTTGTCATGTAAGCCGGCCCAATTCAACCTCACTGCTCGCAAAATTAGGTACACCCACACAGTCTAACACAGGACGTTTAGATGTACATGTAAAACAATTATTTTGAATTTGTCTGTATAGAGAAGTATAATGCATGGACTGAGAAAAAAAAAAAACGGTGTGTTGGATTTACTCAATTTGATTTTGTCAAATGGTTGCACAAAATAAAATCCTCTGGATCCGGATACATTTTTAATTAGATGTATCGTCGTGATTGGAAAATGAAGTTTCAAATTTGCTTCAAAAACAAGTTGTTTCTGTTTTTCACTCCTTTAGATGGCACTCTGTGTTTAACTTGCTATTTCTTAAATTCTTTTATTTGAAACAACAGTTCCATCAGAGAACTTAAAAAAAAAAGGTTCATGAAGCAAATTTGAAGCTTCGTTTTCCCATCCTTAACGTGTTGTCTATTTAAAAATGTATCTGGATCCAGATGATTGTATTTCCAACCATTTGACGAAATACAATGAAGTAAATTCAGAAAAAAAACTTTTTTCATTGCATATGCCATACACCACTTTCAGTTTCAAAATAATCAACGTGCATTACTTGCCTCTCGCTGGTGGCGTACATAAAAATGTTTTTTTTTAGTAAGAATCTGGCATTGGATTGTCAGACCAGTCGTGTCTAATATTGTGGTGAAGGGGCGTATGGAAGCATGCACACTTTCCGATACAAACTCCTACCTCCGTACTTTCTTTGGACTCGAGTGTCAAACCAAGTAATAAAGATGCCATCGCAAGGACGCCCAGAAATCCATATTCTTCCTTTTGTTCCACTCCGCTCACAAGTCTCCAAAGGGCATGAGGACATGCATCACCTCTTTGGGTGACATAGAATTATATTGGTTTTGTATAGTTTGTCCTCACGCACAACAACCTCATGCATACACAAAGAGTGAAGTAGCCTGTACCATACGAACGAGGCCGCACATTCCGTCTCTGGGGATCATGAAAGGATTTATCTCATCCTAATCAAAACGATACGGCAAATGTATGTTCGAGGTCCCCACTTAAGGGAAGGAGGGGGGAGATTCAGAAGAGGGCGTGCGGCATTTGTCCTTCCTTGGGCTCCCTCAGCCACAATCTGAGATGCTGTGCCATGTTGTCTTGTCAAATATGACCTTGAGCGAGTCCAATGTATGGCGACATCTACACCGTGCTGTCAAATTGGACCACTCCGGCAATGTGAGTAAAAACAACACGACAGCCGCATCCTAATGATGTTGCACTGAACAGCGGTTGCATTAGCAAACAGCGGAGGAAGGTTTGTCATATCCAATTAAAGTTGTGCACTGATGTCTTCCCTATTAAACGCTTGGCTCCGTTTAGTAGTTGCAGTTCATCATCACAGGATATTGAATGACAACAACTGTTGCCATTTTGAAATCCAAAGTATATACAGTATATTTATTTAATAACTGATATAATAAATGATTGACACCTCACCTTCAAGTTATGGTGGCTGTAGTAGGCAACGGTGTAGAACTGCATGCAGCATACCACTGAGATATGTTTGTATTCTCTTGCCCATCCGTGTGGCTCTAATGGTCATCGAAATGCAACCACTGCACTGTTTGGGATACATCATGCTCTATGAACCAGCACATTGCTTGCTAACTAGCGTGTGCCACTAACTGTGTGTTTGCAGAGTTCACTACTGTGATTCTTCTTTTTATCAAACTGACAAACTGATGGACAACAAACACGGGCAAGGCGGCGAAGGCGCATACACACACACACACATGCATACGCACACACACATACGCTCTTTTGTTCACAGTTCCACACTCAGCTAAGTGATAACGCAGTTTCGAGGAATCTTCGTGACTGATGGACCTTGGTTTGCCATGTACAGTATTTGTATCAATGCCTGTATAGGTTTTGTAATTCTAATTCACAAAATGATAACTAGCATGTAAGCCCAAGGTCAGACACAGGACATTTTGTCTTTCAAAAATTGCATTGACAACACGGTGCCATTTGTTTAAACAAGTTCATTCTCGGGCTACATTACATAGTTCTGCCTGACCTTTCACCTTTGCAACATGATGTCTTTTTAAATCCGGTAAGGCTCTGACAATTGCTGTATTGTACATGCAAGACCAACATTGAAACTCTCTTCAGTTTCAATCTGGCCAGAAGGGATTTAAGTAAAATGTTGGGTGTGTATAGAATATAATTAAAAAGTATAATATGACACCCTCTCAATTCTAAGCTACTTACTTTGGTATTCTTCTCCCCCCCATCTGCCACGTTTAATGAGCCAAACGAGCTTTGTACTCTCCTGCTGAGAGTTGCACAACAAAACGAGCAAATTGTGCTCACATTCGAACCTCCCCAATGACCATTAAAATTCGAAAAGCATCGAAAGCCTTTGTGAAAACAACAGAAACAGAAAACGCGATCTGATTTTCTATTGAGCCAGATGAAGCTAAATTGGACTTTCTTAAGTCGCTTACAATTGTTTTTCATCGGTAATTGACAACCTGCAGGAAACATTCTTTAAAAAAAAAAAAATGGAACTAATGCGCTCGAAAACTTTAAATGAAAACTTGGAAACAGTTAGCAGACAGAAACAAGTACCTATGGTGGGCCCAGTCAATAGAAACTTCATTACCGGTCCGCCTGGCAGGTAATCTTCTTGGCGACCGCTGTGTGAGAGATGTGTTGCACTGAAGCGACTTTGCCCAGGCAGGGACGTACCCAGCATGCGCCTTCAGTCACAGAGTCACGAGAAAAAGCAGACTCCAGTCTCAACCCGGCCCGCTCTTCCGTCTGTCAATCCAAAACAATACAACCAAATGGATTGACATCTCTCTTTCTGTTGTGTTCTTGTTCAGAACACGTTTGGCATTTGACAAGAACCGGAGATGAGGAAAAGCCCGCTCGCTCTTCGCTCGGAGATGTCAGAAGACAAGACATATCACCGGATGCATTTCGGAGTTGATGGATGAAAATAAGTACGTTTTTAGGAGTTCGTCTATTTAAAAATCCGTCAACACAAAGCTGTCAATGCACCAGAAAAGCAATCTTTTTTTTTTTTTTTTTTTAATCCTATGGTTGTCCTCCAACATTAGCGATGCGTGTAATTGCAACCAGCAGATGGCAGTAGAGGAGCAAATCAATTCAATCCATTTTCAATCGCACTGGTCCTCATTGTGGCTGCGTTCAACCGCCATGAACAGGTCGCCAGTGCAGTGAGTCCTTTTTCCACGAGGACAATTTTGAGGCTTCACCGATGTTTTTGCAACGTTAGCATGGGGAGAACATGGAAGCTGTTGTGAGCGGTTGAACTTGTGACTCTGTTTAGGGTTGGATCTTTGATGTTGCGGCCCTTTATTTTGTCACCTTTCCTTTGTTATCTTTGGTCTTGGCGCACTGTCTGTCAGGAGTTAAAAGCGCCATTTGCTCTGTGACGCATCTCCGTGGTTGCTTTGGATTCTTGTTAAAGATCTCTCTGATTTCCCGCTTCTGGGTCCAAAAACTCCACATAGGAAGTGTTTTGAATCCAAAACATTTCGAGGCAGAACCCACAAGTGACTAGACACTGCGTGTTCAAGCTATGGTCCCGGGGCCCATTTGTGGCCCACCATCCGTCTTTCAGCAGCCCGCGGCGTATTCTAAAAATGACATTTGACAAGGCCCGCCTGCTAAGCCAGTTTAAAAAAGTTTAAAATAATAATAATAATAAAAGGGTGACATTGGACAAAGTGAGAAGGCAGTTGAAAAAATAGGTGCCACTAATAATAATAAATTGTTTTTTTTATACAAGCTGCAGCTTTTCTGGATACACAGAGAAACCAATAAAACATTAACAACGAACATGACACAATTTATCTTCAAAACACTGCGGTGAATAAAGATAATTCAATTTTAGAAGCAAAAATTGTTTGTTTTACTTTGTGCTCTGACACCAAAGTCCAGTGTATGAACATGAATCATCCTCAAGCAACTGATTTAAAAATGGTCAGCCTCCCGCAGTTGGCTCTCGTTTTGCTTATGAATGTGGAGATCGGATTTGGTCGTTGTTCACCGTCTAGTAGTGGAACATTCTTGCGTTGCACTGAAAATGCTTCATTTTTAAATATCTTTGTTCATCAATCAGTGCCAGCGACTTGTCGTGACAGAGATGGCAGAAGGTACAATCAACTTGTGCATTTGCCTGTTGCCGATCATTCAACAAAATAATTCTAGCCTTCCTGTGGGTATATCAGGCCTGTATTTGATGAAACAAGCTTCGATGTGACATTAAACAAGCCTATTTTCACCCATTTTTACCTACTTTGCACCTTGGAGAACTCCTTCACAACCCGTGAGTCTTTACTTTCTTGATTTTAAAAAAACATCTCAAATATTTTGCAGGCTTTCATATTCATTTGCAGAGTTAGGAAGACGTGTGTGTGTGTGTGTGTGTGTGTGTGTGTGTGTGTGTGTGTGTGTGTGTGTGTGTGTGTGTGTGTGTGTGTGCGCAGCTATCAGGCTAGCTTAGCAGCACTTTGATTAAAAGAGGAGACCATCGTTGATAAGACATCTGTTTGGAAATCTGGGAAGAGATTACCCAGCCTCATCTCACACAGGATCAAATGACGTAAAGAAGTAATAAAGCCCTCGGCAGGATTGAAACTTCCTTATTCAACAAGTCAGGAGTTGCCAAATTTTTCACATTGTATTGTACCGTATCACTTCCTCCAAGTGTAATACATGTATTTGTACGTAAACAGTTGGATCCCAAGGAGTAAATGTGAAGCTTGCGTTTCCAAGAAATGCAAATTTTCCTCATGCCGCTTTCAAGCAGTTTGGAGAGTAACTGAACCGGAACAATTTTGCATCTGCTGTATTTGGATCGCCAAGTATTTGAATCCTTTGCTTTCACTCGCTGGATGTACTTACATGTCAACTTTCAGAACAGACCGTGTTTTAATTCGCACGTTACAGCGATTGAGCATTGGCATTTTATCGTTCTGTAATTGCCCTTCAATGCTGTTGACACTTTGATCACAATTAGGCCCAGGCTGGACGGCCAGCCACAGGTGGGAATACTAAAATTCTGTCACACAATATTGAGAACACATTCTTGGAGCTTCATAAAAAAATTAACGTTGCTTTATGTAAAAAAAAAAAAAAAAAAAAACATGGTCGAACATGTAGAAAAACAAACATTGGATTTCTGGGTGGACCCTCGGTGCGTTGCAAGTCTTTTGCATCTCGGAGCAACTCTGCAGTCACATTCCCACACGTTGACAATCGTGTTTTGGGGTTTCGTGCTTTGCTAAAAACAATGTTGGGAGGAAAAGGGATTTATCGATTTTCAACATTACGGTAGTGCGGCGCGCGCATGTGTGTTTTTCTGATGGACTTCAATCATCATTTTCTCTCAGCAGTATGTTTCCAATCCCAGCAAACAGCTGGCCGGGCATTTAGAACACATGGGGATTAAGGGGCTGAATTATTTAAAGGCTCAATCCAGAATCAGACCATATCACTACTTATGATGCCAAGATCTGCCTTCTGATCATTTTTATATATTTTTTTTTGCCATTAATTTCACGAACAAAATGACTGTTCTAATGCCCAAATCATATGAGCATACATGTGCCCCACCTATGCTTGTGGTTTTGTTTTCAGATAATTCTAACTCACATCAATCTCCCATGTAAGGACATTTTATATTTTGGCAATTCAGGCCATTTCAGACTAACCTGTTATAATTCATATGGGCCGTGCTGCACATTGCATTGAGGAGTGCGTCGCGAAAGGCCAAGCGTGCGATGATGCGTGTGAATAGCACGTGAAACCCGGAGTGTGTGAACTGCAGACGCCTCAACGGACGTTTGGGCTCATTGGTTGGCATATGGGACTGATTTGCATGTGGTGGGAGTGTCCTGAGACAGCCCTCGGATGAATGAGTGGTTCAAGTCAGACAGCAAGTCGGCTTTGGACTAAGCAGACATCTGCATGGCTCAAAATGCTTCGCCTCTGTCAAATGCTTCTCCTCCTGCTATAAGTGGAAACGGCTGGAATAGGATATACCATAAATATGGTCGAAAGAAAACTCCCTGGACTTGGCCCGAGAGGGGAAATATGGGTGAGTGGGGTTTTTTTTCCCTCAACTTTAGAGTAGAAATTGATAAGCATGACAAGAAACTACATATGCAATTTTGTTTAGCTGTAGAGCATGATTGACAACATGAATTGGTGTTTTTTTTAATATAAATACTGTAATCATATATACTGTATACATTCACGTCTCATGGTTATGTTGCAGGGATTTTTCATCCTTTTGCTTTACGCCGGCTCTCCGTCCTGTTTTGCAAGCTTCAGTCAAGCAAAAGAACTCCTCTATAGAATAAAGGAGGGGTTACCAAAGGGGACCTTCATAGGAGCCATTGGAGTGGACTTGAATTTGGATTTGACAGCTGACCCCCCCTATTTTTTCAGCGTGGCTCAAAGGAGTTTCAGCGAACAGTACGTGACACTCAATAATCTCACCGGAGACTTTTTTACATCCGCCACGGAGATTGACAGGGAGACACTTTGCCCTTCTAACCCACACGGACACGGATGTTTCCTCTCAGTGGATGTGTTTGTGCTTCCGCAGCAATATTTTCAACTCATCAAAGTGAAGATGATCATCGAGGATATCAACGATAACAGACCAAAGTTCCCCGTGGACGAGATCGTGATATCCGTCCCGGAAAACACAGCCATCAACGCTCGCTACGCGGTGGAGCAGTCCGCAGTTGACCCGGACCTGGGTCTTCATGGAGTGCAGACCTACTGGCTCGTGAACGACTTTGGCGTATTCACGCTGGACGTGGAGGAGAACGAAGGAGGGGAGCTGACGCCCTTCGTCATCGTGACCGATTTTTTGGACCGAGAGACGCAAGCCGAATACATCACAGACATCATCGCAGAGGATGGGGGGACCCCTCCTCTACTTGGTGCGGCCACTCTCAAGATTGTCATCTTGGACGTGAACGATAACTGTCCCCAGTTTACGGAGTCACACCTCAATCTCACTCTGCGCGGCAACTCCACCAAAGGGACACATTTGGCACGCCTGCGTGCTTTTGACCCCGACATCGGGGCAAACGCTCAGATCAGCTACGCTTACAGTGAGCGTGTGCCAAGGGGGACCAGAAGCTTGTTCCATTTGAACCGAACTACAGGCGTGATCAAATTAGCGGGGAAAATAGACACCGCTACAGCCACGTCTTACAAACTCACCGTTCTGGCCAACGGACCCGGTTGTATTCCCGCTGTCGCCACCGTTGCTATTCGTTTGATCAAAGTTCGAATGGGTCCCCCTGTGGTCATAGCCAGATACATCGCCCAGGAAAAAAACGGGGTGGTGACCATCAAAGAATCTGAGCCAGCGTACTCCCCTATTGCTTTTTTTACGGTCAAAAATATCGATGCCAGTCACAAGGTGGACTGCCGTTTGGAGGGGACCGGTCCTTTCAGGATTGGACCGTACCAGCTCATCAAAAACGAATTCCTACTTGAAACCACAGAGCCGCTGGACTACGAAACGGTTCAGGGGTATGAGCTCGTTGTGGTTGCGGAAGATAGCCAAGGGCTCATCATCGAGACCTTCCTCAAGGTGCAGATTTTGGATGAAAATGACAACGCCCCGGTCTTTCAGCAGTCTTTGGTGGAGATATCTCTCGACGAGAACAATCCACCCAACACCTATCTCACGCAGCTCCAGGCCACAGACCAGGACAGCGAAGCCCGAGGGGAGGTCATCTTTCTCCTCGGAGGCGACGCTCCCGCCATCTTTGTTTTGGATCGGCTGACGGGTATCCTGAGCGTGACCACGTCACTGGACCGGGAGGAGAAGGATACGTACCGCTTCATGGCGAGAGCGGTGGACCAGGGAACCCCACGGAGGGAGTCCATTGCCACCGTGGTGGTGACCGTGCGAGACCGCAATGACAACAGCCCACGGTTCATCAATAAGGATTTCACCTTTTTTGTGCCTGAGAACTTCCCGGGTTACGGCGAAATCGGGGTGCTCTCAGTGACCGATGCCGACGTGGGGGAAAACAGCTGGGTGGCCCTTTCCATCCTCAACGGCAGCGACATCTTTCTGATCGACGCGGGCCGAGGCACGTTAAGGGCCAAGATCTCGCTCGATCGCGAGCAACAGGGTACGTACCAGCTGTGGATTGAGGCCGTCGACGGCGGGGAACCTGCGCTCTCCTCGGTCACCATGGTGACCGTTCTGCTGTTGGATGTCAACGATAATCCACCCGTTGTCCTCTTCCCTCAGTCGAATCAGTCCTACATGTTGGTTCTGCCCAACACTCTGCCAGGAACATCCATCACAGAGGTGTACGCTGTGGATAACGATACAGGAATGAATGCTGTGATTGCATATAGCATCATTAAAAGAAAGGGAGGGGAGCCCGGGTCCTTTTCCATCGACCCAGAAACGGGCAATATCACTTTAGAGCGGGAACTCAGCAACCGCGGACTCCATAGCCTTCTGGTAAAGGTCAGTGATCATGGTCAGCCAGAGCCACTCTACTCCACAGTCAGGGTGAACTTATTTGTGAATGAAACGGTGAGCAATGAAAGCTACATCCAGAGCTTGCTGACAAGAGAGGCTGATATTGAAATAGAGGACAGACCCTGGCAGATTGGCCAATTGCAGGAGGGACCCGAGAGGTATGACATGTTTCCGTGTAAACCTGCCCTCATTGCCCTTTCGGTGACATGCGTCGGGCTCTTCTTCTCCCTTGTTACACTGACAGCTTGCATATGCTTAAATAGGTTTCAGAAGCAAAAGGCAAAATCCGAGGTTGAGTTACCTCTGAAAATGAAGACGGACTCTATGCAGGCCAATAATCGGAAGTTAGGGCACGTCTCAAACATCTGACGTCACATCCACACATCTGTTGACACCACGGTTTACAACATACACTGTGAGAAGGCGACATATGGTCCTTGTTCAACGTTTGTCATGACAGGCGAAACATTCACTGCATTGAAAAAAAGTTTTGGGTGAACTGACTTCATTTTTGTTGTCAAGTGGTTGCAGGAAATAAAATCATCTCGATTCAGATTTTCATGTAGACTGTACATCTACTAAAAAAAAATAAAGTCAGAGTGCCATCTGGAGGAGTAAAAAAATACACCAAAAAAAAGGTTCATGAAGCAAAGTTGAAGCTTCGTTTTCCCATCACTTGTATATGTCTACTTAATAATGTATCTGGAGCCAGATGATGTTATCTTGTTCAACCTCTTGACAAAATAAAATTGAGTAAATTCAAAATTATTTAAATAGTCTATATATCTACTCAAAAAAATTATCTCGATCCAGACGATTTCATCTTGTGCAACCACTTGACCAAATACCAAATGGAGTAAATTCAACATTTTTTTTCAGTGTACAAACCCTCTTAGCCACTTCATTAGGAACACAATGAAATCCAATATCTCACCACAAATAGGCCGATCCAAAGACGTTCTCTTTCTGAGGTTAAAACTTAATATATTACATATTTATTTACTGTACTTACCGTAATTGCACTGCATCATACTGAGAAGTATTTTTAACATTTTGTCCATCTGATGCAGCGGCGCATGAGGACAACATCCAATTTTGACGGAGCCTTTTCGGTGAATCTCAATCTGTTAGATTGTGCAAGTAAACAAAATGTTCTGCTCAGTGAGTGTAGACGACCGCTTGCAGTCCGATTTTCTGAAATTCCCACATTTCTGTCAGTGAAGGAACAGAAAACGAAAATAAGAAACACTTTGAAAATGATGTCATCATGTATATTTTGCACTTCTTTTTCAACTTTGAATGCACAGCTGATAATTGTCTTATCACTGTTGTAGACCATCCGCATTATTGTCAGAGCTGTCACGCTAATATACAAAAACAATCTTTTTTGTTTCAATGTGAAAATGTTTTTCAAATGTCTTTTTTTTTTTCTTGTAATATTTATGATGTGACCATGTATTTTGGACGTAACAAACCGCAAGGAGTGGTTACCTTCTGTATTTTTGCAGTCAAATGTGTTTGTGTGAGAGTTTCCCAATCTCAAAATGTATGTAATGGCACCCTGTTCACAAATGCCATTTAAAAGCTCTCTATGTCATACATTTGTTGACCATGCAAGAGTTTGAGAACCTTTCGAAAATTGAAGTGATTTTTTTTTTTTTTTAAATGTCCACAAGGAATTTGATCCATCCATTTCATCGTGAAACCTGACCGAAAGGTCCCTTTGGACTTGGACGTGTTTGCAGACATTTCAGGCCTCAACCACGAGGTCTGTCTCTTAAGGTTTTGTTGAACTTCAAACTGAAACCTGTTATAGCGGATCATTTCAGGTGCCATAGTTGGCAAGATACTTTTTATATTGACACAGAAGTCTTGATAGGACGCCATACGTGACACCGAGGCATTCAGTTGGCCTGTGTTCTCATATGAGAAAAATCACCCTCTGCAAGCGTGCAATTCTCAATGTGTCTGCGAAATTTGACAATGTGTGAGCGGCAAACATTAAAAGTGCTTTTTATTTTATTAGACATGACCGTTTGGATTCGTATTTGCAAGTCTGACATTTTTTTTTCTTTTTTCCGTAAACGGATAATGTAAGCATGCGACAAAAACAATACCACAAACATTCTCTTCGGAAACCCTCAACAAAAAGCCAAAGACGAAAATCCGGTTTGGCTGTCATTACCGGCTAAGGTTAGGGCTGGGCTGTTCACTTCCAGTCATGCATAGAAAGAAAACAAAAACGCATGCATTCTTGCCTTGATTATTTAACTCTGTGGTTTTTACAACATATGAAAGGGAAGGTTAGTAAAAAAAAAAAGAAAACTAGTTGGAGACTCATGTCAAATGTGCACCTAAAAAAAAAAAAAGAAAACTAATTGGAGACTCATGTCAAATGTGCACCCTCCCAAGTGAGGAACTCAATGGTACCACATGACTTTTTAAAAAAAAATCTTGCTTGGGTTTGGCTGGAACAACAACAACAGAAAAATGCAAACAAACCAGTGCTGGGCATGCACTCACACACGTGCAATGTCACAAATTCCAAACGGCATCGCAACAGCGGCATCAGCGCATGTCATGTTAGCACGGAGCACATCAGGAGCAGCTCAGGGTAATCCGTCCTAATCACCTCTGGCCACCCACCACCCGTCACACATAGACTGGGCTATGATATTCATTTGACACACAAAATTAAAAAGTCAAATGAAAAAAAAAAAAGAAGACAACAACAAAAGTACAATAACATTGACAACAACTCTTGGCAATCTTGACGGAAGAAGGAAATGATTTGTCAGACCAAATGTCCGGACATGCCTGCCAAGTCGAGTCAATTGACATTGGGAAATGCATTCGATTTCAAAGCAAGTTTGGTTTTCCCACAAATTATTTCTTTTTGTTTATTTAGTCCTGTAATTGACTGGCAACCAGTTCAGAATTCAGCACACCTTTTACAGCAGATTTCCCATTTTAGTTTCTTTACACTTCAACCAAATCATTTTGCCGTTGGTTCGAAGGAGGAGAAGAAAAATAAAAACCTATAGATATCTCTTGCAGCAAATTATGTCAATAAAACAAACTTTTAGCCCTCAGAGATCCAGCCTGCGCCTAAATTGTGACATTTTGAGCATATTTGAGACAGTGTTATTTTGTGATTTTTTTGAAAAAATTTTCAATTTTTTCTCTGACACACACTATATATATATATATATTGTTCGCTTCCAAATTGGTGGGAGGCCCCTATTGTTTTTGCAACACTTTAAAATTATATATATATATATATATATATATATTAGCGAAAGACTCCAACAGGCATGAAATGGGATTAGCCGCACGTCGCTAGCTTTGGCTAGCCGGGTCGCCGCTAGCCTGAGATTCCTACCTGCGTCACCGCAGAATGTAACAAAAGCGAGCGATGCAAAGTGACGCTTCAGTGCTAGATTGTTTCAGTGTGTCTCAAAATACAAGGGCAACAACTGCGTGTCCCTCGTCGGTGTTTTGGGACAACGCACAGCCAAGCACTTGGCTGCGCTGCGCCGTTACTTTCGTAAACGCTTCATTCGTCATATGGCACCTGAGCGCCATTCAATCCGTCTAAAATCCCGCGCAGCTAAATGTGACCTCATCATGCCGTCACGCTTCCGACAAGCATCTTCAAACCGTGCAGAATATACTGGACAGTGGAGGTGCGACTTTCCTCTCTGTGAACTTTAGGACAAGACATTTCTCCTTTTCACATAACACAGAACATATTTATGTCCCGAAGCAACACAACCAAACACTCTTTGCAAGCACAAGAACTTGTACAGCTGGTTCCTGTATAAAGGTTTCCGGTTCATCCATTATACAAACAGCTGGATAAATAGCCCAATGCCCCCCCTGCCCCCTTCTCCCGCACCATCTATCTGTCCCATCTGTCTCTCCAGCAATGCCCATCTGAAATTACATTAAATTGTTAATGGTGTTGACAGACAGTAATTACTGCACTGTATTATCTCTCCGATCCCATTTTGAGATTGGCTTGACTGTAAATTTGGCTGCCATGAAACTCACCAAATAAACGCGCAATGAAAAGAGCCAGGTCGCGTTACACCTGTTCCGATGAATAGGAAAGGCCACGTTTCAGAAGTTCTCATATCAAATATGGTCCCCACTTCTTGGCATGCAATACACACACACACACACACACACACACACACACACACACACACGCGCACACACACACACTTACACACGCTTGCAAAGGCTGATAAGATCAAATGGTAAACATTGCTGTGGTGGCACACAATATACAAGACGTTCTTGCCCTTGCATGATCCCGCAATGCATAATTACTTCCTTAACTTTGCATTGTTGTTTTGGAAGTTTAATGCATTCCACCCCAGCAACGCACACAGATGCTAAACAGATTTATTTTGGCTTTGACTTGTGATTTTGTGTCTGATTCATTCTCTCATTGTCCCCAGTACCAATTAGTCACGAGAGTCCTCCATGTACAGTGATGTGGTTCATTGTAACAGGTTTTTTTTTTCCCTTTTTGTCCTTCCCTCACCAATAATAATGACGTGAATACTAAAATAACGGACAGGATGTTTTCAAACAGTTAAAACTGCAAAAGAACAATGCAAACTCGTTTTAAATGGTGTGTTCTGGGTAATACAGGTTAAGCTAATGATTTTCAAACAAGTTACAGTAAGTAGCCAGCTACAGACAAAGCGGCATTTGTGGAGAATTGTATTTGAAAAAAAATCATAATCTGTCCGTATCACTGAGTCAAAAACATCATAAAAATGCTCACACGAAAGCAGCACTTTTTTTTTTTTAATTAAGTCATCACAAAGCCGTTTTAAAGTTAATGATGTAAAATTACAAACTCGTTTTAAATGGTGTGTTCTGGGTAATACAAGTCAAGCTAATGATTTTCAAACAAGTTACAGTCAGTAGCCAGCTACAGACAAAGCGACATTTGTGGAGAATTGTATTTGAAAAATCATAATCTGTCCGTGTCACTGAGTCAAAAACATCATAAAAATGCTCACACGAAAGCAGCACTTTTATTTTTTTTTAAATTAAGTCATCACAAAGCCGTTTTAAAGTTAAGGATGTAAAATTTGTTTTAAATAAATATAAAAGTGTTTTGGAATCATAGTTTGGGGTATATATACATGTTAAACTCTTTGTATTGACAATTGAGAAAGAAGTTTTACATCATAAAAATGCTCACACGAAAGCAGCACTTTTATTTTTTTTTAAATTAAGTCATCACAAAGCCGTTTTAAAGTTAAGGATGTAAAATTTGTTTTAAATAAATATAAAAGTGTTTTGGAATCATAGTTTGTGGTATACATGCATAAACTATTTGTATTGACAATTGAAAAAAAAGTTTGGGAGCAACCATTACCTGTAAATGTTCTCGATTCACAGGGGGTAGGAGCAAATGTCAACATTAAACAGGCATCACTTGTACAGGCTCATTTCTACACTTAAAGAAAAGGTTGTTTTTTTTACAAATCAGTCACATTTACTTTAAAAAATGCAGCTATAAGTAGAGTACGCATCCACTTTAAAAAAAAAAAAAATCTGGGTCAAGATGATTTTATTTTGCGCAACCACTTGACAAAAACAAAATGCAGTAATTTGAACCAAAACAAAAAAAAATGTCATACCTCACCACGCCATTTAGAAAGTTGCCCCTTTATACTCTTTTTTTTTTTCGCTTTGGTTTCGTATAAGTTTTTGAAGGAGGAAATGTATGCACGACAATGAAAGAAGACTTTTTTTTTTTTTCGAACATCACACCTAGCTCTTTGACATGCGTTGTCTTCTGTCATGCCGTCAATGTTTGCTATGTGGAAATGTCAGCAGGAGCCAAACCCACAAGGAAGTCAAGCAAAGAGCTACTGAGGCACATAAGCCATCGATGCCCTTTTCCATCTGACCCTTCTGGGGAGGAATAATAAGAAAGGTGCCGTTTATGGTCCGGCTGTGGAGCTGAATTCTTGAATCGCGCCAAGTGTCAGATAAGCGCTCCTTGTTAATATTAGCCATTCATGCATTTCAGGAATCTTTTCTCTCCGCCAAGAGGAACTGAGTGCTTACACCACATTTGGCAAAGAAAAGCGCTGCACATTTTCAGGAATAATTTGGAAACATTGGTGTATAATAATTTGTCTCAACACCCCCCCCCCCCCTTCCCTCCCCCCCCCCCCCCCCCCCACCAGACACACACACACACACACACACACACACACACACACTTTGGTTATTCCTAAAAAAAAAAAAAAAAAAAAATTTTCGTACACACTCCGAATTTACTTTGGCTTTTGTCTGTATTTATATGCAGATGTACAATGAGGTCTTGTAACCCGATCTGGGTTTTCTGATCTCGTCGGCACAATCTCTTCCTCTGTTATGGGTCATGTCATGAAATTATTTTGTTGCCCGTGTGCAAAATAAATAAATGAATAAATAGCGTACAAATGCTTACACCACATTTGGCAAAGAAAAGCGCTGCACATTTTCAGGAATAATTTGGAAACATTGGTGTATAATAATTTGTCTCAACACCCCCCCCCCCCTCCGCCCTCACCCT
>NW_017805745.1:530672-556886 GCF_001891065.2 Hippocampus comes | reverse complement strand
TACTTTGGCTTTTGTCTGTTTTTATATGCAGATGTACAATGAGGTCTTGTAACCCGATCTGGGTTTTCTGATCTCGTCGGCACAATCTTATGGGTCATGTCATGAAATTATTTTGTTGCCCGTGTGCAAAATAAATAAATAAATAGCGTATAAACAAATAAAGGCAAACTACAAGAATAGGCCGGGAGGAGAAATAAGTGGCAATCGCGTGGCTTGCTTGGTGTCAGGTTCTCCTGATGGACAGGTGCTCATCTGCCATATGGCAGTTAGGCGAGTTCAGACCGTCGATTCATTCTCCGAATTAAAAGGGTACACAAAAGGATTTGTTGACCAGCCGTGATGACGTCTGGCTGCTTTTGTTTTAGCCTCGTAAGCACACATCTCATCAGAGAATAAAGATGCCTCGGGACTTTTGTCAGGGTACCTTTTGAAAGTTTTCAACATTTCTCATCTCCAGAAAATGACCCAGTCACGAGTTGAACAGATAGACTGCTGTTTTTGTGAAGTGTAAGTTGTTGTCTCGTCAACCGCAACGTGTCCACGAAACCAAGATGAATAAGGATTTGGTTAGGGTCCTCTATTACCCCTTTTCCACCCAGAAAAAACTTGGTGCTCATCCGGCACCAGAGTCCATGCTGTGCTTAGTTGGTGCTCAACAGGTTCTGACGAAGAACATGTTTGGTTTTCCATCGGCAAAGAGCCAAGTAGGAGCCACGTCATGACGTCATCGCAAAGCGTCCAAACGTTACGGCTTCATGTCGATGTTTACCCAAGAACGCCTGTGCTATTAAAAATAATAAATAATAGTAGTAATAATGCGCCGTTAGCATCTGCTCGGCAATATAGCATATCATTAATTATACTTGAATGTAGTATATCTATATCTTATCGGGACAGATCCACGATCGCTCTTCTGGCATGACACAATTGTATCGGAGTTCACCGTTCAACACTTCCGTGTGGCCAGGGAGTCATTCCGCTACATCTGCGATCGTCGTGATAACCCCGCCCCCTGACGTAGTTGGTGCCAAAGTCTGGCCCAACAAATAATTGGGGCCCATCTTCAGCACCAGTTTCAAGCACCGGAGCTAGAGCCGATTTCGGTGGTGGAAAAAGAAAGAACTGGTGCTAGCCTGGCCACTGGCCCCGAATTAGCACAAGCACAAGGGCGGTGGAAAGGGGCCATATGTGGAGCACCTGCAAGTGACTTACAAAACAATCTGGATTGTCATCTGCCTTTTTTCCACAAGCTCAACAAGGAAGGGGCTCAAGCTTCTCCGCAGTCCTCGAACAGGATTAATTTTTCTCTCCGGCATATGCTTCTGTAAAATCCATATGCATTTACCAAAAGGGGTAGATCAATAACCTTGTTTGAAAAAAAAACGCTTTGTAGAAGAGAATTGCCATGACACCATCTCTCTGTTGATGGTAGTTTTTTTTGCGCGTGCACAAAGACACTCTCGGATGCTCAAAGGTTAATCCTTCTGTGCTTCATCAGACAAAGGCGATTAGTACAAATGACATACTGAACCCTAATTGGGTGTACATGGACTATTTTTGTTTTCCTCCAGGACTGGAGGGGTTTTTTGTTTAGTTTTTTTTAATATATACAATTTGTTTCTGTGACTTGTAAATTTTTCAGGCTTTGTGATCTAATAATTAATTGTTCCAGTCTTGACTGATATCATTTAGCTTCACGAGACAATAATATTCTATGTTCGTGTCCAGCGCAAAGTGCAGTCTAAATGTGCGCACGGGTGGAGTTTTTATCTTTTGGTATTTTCACAGACGAGCGCCGTTAGAAATGGGAGTTTGTGGGCGTGAACATGGACAACGAGCTTGCCGGCCAATGGAAGCCCATCTTTCCCGTTAAAATCAGTGCAAGAGAGGTGCATGGTCTCTGACAGTGCAGAAGCAAAAATAGACTCGCTGGTTCCCACGCAGAAGATTGAAGCGCGTAAAGCACATTTATAAAGAACTTGGCCAAGGCAAAAACCGATCACCGCTGTGAAGTGGGCACTTAGAGAAGCGGGTCCTTCTTTGCTGTAGGTTTTTAAGTTCCTCCATGAGGTCAGTGGGTCGGGGAAAAATGCACCAAGCAGCAAACTCTGGTCCTCATTTGAGAACCATACGAGATTTATGTGCAACCTTGACTATGTAGGTTTTAAATCATTTAAGTTTGAAGACTTTCCAACCTCAAAGGAGAATAAAAACATAAACTGTCGTTGAAAAAAAAAAAATCTCCAAGAGGCCTCCTATGGAGACATGAGCCGATAGGATTTCTCATCAGAAAAGATCAAAGCACCGAATGGTGGATTTACTGAGTAAGTGGCAGAAAGCAACAAAATTGACAACGTTCATCCAAAACTCCGACTCGATAATCTGACAGTGAAGCCGAATACTGAAACGGGTGGCGGATAAAACAGCAGAGTGACCAGCATCGAGCTCATAAGAAAATAGAGGCAACGACTACACGAATAAAAAGACAGTGAAACAAATCTTGTATAGGTTGGCAGCCTTCCACTTGGGAAGCATCACTTCAAAAGACAGTCGATCTGCTCTCATTTAAGTTTGTCTGTCACTTCAAAAGCGCAACAGGAAAGGCGATATTCATCACAGATGCTTTCAACAAAACCGTCTTTGTCATGCCCATTACTCTAGATGCAAAAAAATAGTTCGAGAATTGTGTTCCGATCTAATTACCGAGCAAAGCCAATGACCCAAAAAAATAAATAAAAATCTCCTCCATACCTTCACCTTCGAGACTGTTCTGTGGAAGAATTCTCACATTCCTTTGATGAATCAAAGTCGTCACAGTTTGATGTGTCGTGCCTCCTTGGCTGCTGTGAAGCACACAAACCAGATGCCCATAACGGCAGCTTTGATGCTGAAAGGCTTACTTCGCGTAGCAAAACAGCCGGAATGAAAGATGGCAGGCAGGATGAGTCGACAATAGGAGGTAAAATGCTCGGTACCATCCTCCACACCGTATCGTCTGTTGCAAACATTTTGAATTGTGTTCAAACACGGAGTGAAAAACTCACTCGCTGGCAGGTGACCAGGCGTGCAGACTTGAGAATTCATTCTGCTGCGACCATCAGAAGTTACAGAATCAGCCAAACGAAGAAGTATACATACAGAAAGATGCAAACAACTAGTGGCGGGTAGATGATGCCTCAACGACTGTATTGACACATTCCATAAACTGTGTTGACATTGTATTGATACTGTGGTGGTCGGTCTACAGTGAACTCTGCTGTATGTCGAAAATCATTGCAAGTAAAGTCAATTTGCATCAAACACATGTTGGCTGCATTATTGTAATGCACTTTACTTTGGAGTCAGCCAATCCTCCATGAAGTGTCTCCAGTTGGTCCAGAATGCCGCTGCTAAGAGGGAGCACATAACTCCAACTCTGTTTCTTGAATAAAAACTAGGCTGGGGGGGGGGAAAAAAAAACAATACTTGAGTATTGAGTTTAGATACCCCAAATTTCTAAATAAAAAAAATATTACTTGGTTACTTGACAGCTCTTCAAAACTCAATAGAAGCAGAATAAGAGGATTACCAAACTGTCATTTGCAGTGACATCTCAAAAAGTGTGGGAATGGGGAGCTGCACAAAAACAAACACACGCTAATGACAACAAGCAACAAAAAATAAATCACAGCACCTGGCCTCAATAGTTCTTGTTCATGTGGCGCCAGAGCCATTAAGTGCGGCAACAGCGGGACCATAAAAGTGATTGAAAGGTGCTTGACTTTGTTTGCGTTGCTGCATCGCGCATCATCTTGCAAAGGCGGGAATCGATATCCAACTGCTGATTCATCACTCAGCTTTGGTCCCCACCGTCTACGATCAAACGAACAGGTCCTGTCTGACCACAATATTGTCATGTGTTATGAGTAGCACAAGATGTAGTTGGCAACAAATGTGGGCAGCGTGTTGGAGGAATGACCCGTGTAGGCCGCGGTCCCATGCACACTGAAAACATCCATTACCGCTTGACAAGCAGCCAGTACTTTGCTCATTATGTGCTGAATCTCTCTGCTGTGGAAACACAGACGTTTTACACCCCGCAAAACTTTGGCCATTTATGTTCTTCTTGCAGCAGTCAGTTAAATGTTACGGAGGCCCGGACATGACATTTGGAGAAAAAAAAAATGCTTTGTACACACCAATTACTAGTTCGTGCGCACGGACTATTTGCGCGCGAGAAACAGTTAAAGTGTGCACACGAAATAGTTACAGCGTGCACATGTAGTGCTGATCCCTTATTGGACAAGAGGCTAAATATATCGAGCGCCCCTTCACAGACTCGCTTCATACTCACCTAATTATTGCCTTCAAAAATCCACAAATGATTGCATCTGACGTTTTTCTTTGATACCAACATTAAGTCGCGATATTATGACAAAATATTTTCATTTCGTATAAATCCACCGGCAACCACTATCCCTCTCAGAATGTGGCAGTTGCTGAACAATAAAATCTACCGGCGTCCAAGTCGGACCTCCGCCGGTAAAGCAAGCTAGCTCTCAACAGTCTATTCAAACGTCTCTCGGTGATCGCGATTCCTTGCAATGCCAGGCTTTTCGGGATTTCTTTGGAATTCATCCCGATTACGCTTTGGTCATGACGCCATGATGTAGCTTTTCCTTCGGCTTTCAACTTTGAAAGACGGTGCATTCGCTTTACCCTTCAAATGACCCTCAAGGAGCCATGGCTACTTCGTGCGCACTTTGAACAATTTTGTGCAAACAATGCAGTAGTCCAGTAATAGTTCGTGCTCACAAAGTAATTCCTTGTGCATACATAATAGTTAGGGTGTGCACAAATTTGTTTTGTTTTTTTGGCTATGTCAATGTCTGGGGCTCCGTAAAATGGCTTTGATGGGATGGTACGATGTTGAGAAAATACAATACTGTTCATCAACATTGTGTATGAACTAAAAGTGGATTCACTTGACAATCAATGCAAACAAAGACCATGCAACAAATACGATTATGCGCCAAAAGTATCAAAACAAATCAAATCTCAAAATGCACTCTTAACCAGTTATGCCAACTGTAATAGGAGCTTTCTCTGACCCTCTGCTGATGAGGGGATTTTGTTTTTACGTGAAGTAATGTAAGGATTCCAAATAATCCCTGTAAGCACGGTGATGTTAGTGTTGACCAAAGATGGACTCCTTTCGGCAGTTAGAGGAGTGACACGGGGTCCCAGAATGGGCAGATATCATTCGGTTTCTCTCAACTTGCCGCCCATATGTTTCAAACCAAATTCAAACAAGACCAGCGACCGACGTGTGCGTGGTCCGTGCAACATCAGGTTACTTGGATGCAAATGTTTCCGTGATTTGTCACACATGGCGTCCAGTACAGCGTTCACAGTACGAGTGACATTTTGCAATTCAAATAGCATTTGCCAAGGGATATCAACAAAGCAGTCAGATCAAGTCACTTGTTTCCATGTGATTCCACGCGCATGCTTAGAAGGTGGTGGGGCTTTCTTGTTGTGGATCGAAAAGTTTGCATGGACTGCATTTATTTTGCATTCATGAGCATTGACACACACACACACACACACAGACAAAGGCGATTAGTACAAATGACATACTGAACCCTAATTGGGTGTGCATGGACTATTTTTGTTTTCCTCCAGGACTGGAGGGGTTTTTTGTTTAGTTTTTTTTAATATATACAATTTGTTTCTGTGACTTGTAAATTTGGCAGGCTTTGTGATCTAATAATTAATTGTTCCAGTCTTGACTGATATCATTTAGCTTCACGAGACAATAATATTCTATGTTCGTGTCCAGCGCAAAGTGCAGTCTAAATGTGCGCACGGGTGGAGTTTTTATCTTTTGGTATTTTCACAGACGAGCGCCGTTAGAAATGGGAGTTTGTGGGCGTGAACATGGACAACGAGCTTGCCGGCCAATGGAAGCCCATCTTTCCCGTTAAAATCAGTGCAAGAGAGGTGCATGGTCTCTGACAGTGCAGAAGCAAAAATAGACTCGCTGGTTCCCACGCAGAAGATTGAAGCGCGTAAAGCACATTTATAAAGAACTTGGCCAAGGCAAAAACCGATCACCGCTGTGAAGTGGGCACTTAGAGAAGCGGGTCCTTCTTTGCTGTAGGTTTTTAAGTTCCTCCATGAGGTCAGTGGGTCGGGGAAAAATGCACCAAGCAGCAAACTCTGGTCCTCATTTGAGAACCATACGAGATTTATGTGCAACCTTGACTATGTAGGTTTTAAATCATTTAAGTTTGAAGACTTTCCAACCTCAAAGGAGAATAAAAACATAAACTGTCGTTGAAAAAAAAAAAATCTCCAAGAGGCCTCCTATGGAGACATGAGCCGATAGGATTTCTCATCAGAAAAGATCAAAGCACCGAATGGTGGATTTACTGAGTAAGTGGCAGAAAGCAACAAAATTGACAACGTTCATCCAAAACTCCGACTCGATAATCTGACAGTGAAGCCGAATACTGAAACGGGTGGCGGATAAAACAGCAGAGTGACCAGCATCGAGCTCATAAGAAAATAGAGGCAACGACTACACGAATAAAAAGACAGTGAAACAAATCTTGTATAGGTTGGCAGCCTTCCACTTGGGAAGCATCACTTCAAAAGACAGTCGATCTGCTCTCATTTAAGTTTGTCTGTCACTTCAAAAGCGCAACAGGAAAGGCGATATTCATCACAGATGCTTTCAACAAAACCGTCTTTGTCATGCCCATTACTCTAGATGCAAAAAAATAGTTCGAGAATTGTGTTCCGATCTAATTACCGAGCAAAGCCAATGACCCAAAAAAATAAATAAAAATCTCCTCCATACCTTCACCTTCGAGACTGTTCTGTGGAAGAATTCTCACATTCCTTTGATGAATCAAAGTCGTCACAGTTTGATGTGTCGTGCCTCCTTGGCTGCTGTGAAGCACACAAACCAGATGCCCATAACGGCAGCTTTGATGCTGAAAGGCTTACTTCGTGGAGCAAAACAGCCGGAATGAAAGATGGCAGGCAGGATGAGTCGACAATAGGAGGTAAAATGCTCGGTACCATCCTCCACACCGTATCGTCTGTTGCAAACATTTTGAATTGTGTTCAAACACGGAGTGAAAAACTCACTCGCTGGCAGGTGACCAGGCGTGCAGACTTGAGAATTCATTCTGCTGCGACCATCAGAAGTTACAGAATCAGCCAAACGAAGAAGTATACATACAGAAAGATGCAAACAACTAGTGGCGGGTAGATGATGCCTCAACGACTGTATTGACACATTCCATAAACTGTGTTGACATTGTATTGATACTGTGGTGGTCGGTCTACAGTGAACTCTGCTGTATGTCGAAAATCATTGCAAGTAAAGTCAATTTGCATCAAACACATGTTGGCTGCATTATTGTAATGCACTTTACTTTGGAGTCAGCCAATCCTCCATGAAGTGTCTCCAGTTGGTCCAGAATGCCGCTGCTAAGAGGGAGCACATAACTCCAACTCTGTTTCTTGAATAAAAACTAGGCTGGGGGGGGGGAAAAAAAAACAATACTTGAGTATTGAGTTTAGATACCCCAAATTTCTAAATAAAAAAAATATTACTTGGTTACTTGACAGCTCTTCAAAACTCAATAGAAGCAGAATAAGAGGATTACCAAACTGTCATTTGCAGTGACATCTCAAAAAGTGTGGGAATGGGGAGCTGCACAAAAACAAACACACGCTAATGACAACAAGCAACAAAAAATAAATCACAGCACCTGGCCTCAATAGTTCTTGTTCATGTGGCGCCAGAGCCATTAAGTGCGGCAACAGCGGGACCATAAAAGTGATTGAAAGGTGCTTGACTTTGTTTGCGTTGCTGCATCGCGCATCATCTTGCAAAGGCGGGAATCGATATCCAACTGCTGATTCATCACTCAGCTTTGGTCCCCACCGTCTACGATCAAACGAACAGGTCCTGTCTGACCACAATATTGTCATGTGTTATGAGTAGCACAAGATGTAGTTGGCAACAAATGTGGGCAGCGTGTTGGAGGAATGACCCGTGTAGGCCGCGGTCCCATGCACACTGAAAACATCCATTACCGCTTGACAAGCAGCCAGTACTTTGCTCATTATGTGCTGGATCTCTCTGCTGTGGAAACACAGACGTTTTACACCCCGCAAAACTTTGGCCATTTATGTTCTTCTTGCAGCAGTCAGTTAAATGTTACGGAGGCCCGGACATGACATTTGGAGAAAAAAAAAATGCTTTGTACACACCAATTACTAGTTCGTGCGCACGGACTATTTGCGCGCGAGAAACAGTTAAAGTGTGCACACGAAATAGTTACAGCGTGCACATGTAGTGCTGGTCCCTTATTGGACAAGAGGCTCAATAAATCGAGCGCGCCTTCACAGACTCGCTTCATACTCACCTAATTATTGCCTTCAAAAATCCACAAATGATTGCATCTGACGTTTTTCTTTGATACCAACATTAAGTCGCGATATTATGACAAAATATTTTCATTTCGTATAAATCCACCGGCAACCACTATCCCTCTCAGAATGTGGCAGTTGCTGAACAATAAAATCTACCGGCGTCCAAGTCGGACCTCCGCCGGTAAAGCAAGCTAGCTCTCAACAGTCTATTCAAACGTCTCTCGGTGATCGCGATTCCTTGCAATGCCAGGCTTTTCGGGATTTCTTTGGAATTCATCCCGATTACGCTTTGGTCATGACGCCATGATGTAGCTTTTCCTTCGGCTTTCAACTTTGAAAGACGGTGCATTCGCTTTACCCTTCAAATGACCCTCAAGGAGCCATGGCTACTTCGTGCGCACTTTGAACAATTTTGTGCAAACAATGCAGTAGTCCAGTAATAGTTCGTGCTCACAAAGTAATTCCTTGTGCATACATAATAGTTAGGGTGTGCACAAATTTGTTTTGTTTTTTTGGCTATGTCAATGTCTGGGGCTCCGTAAAATGGCTTTGATGGGATGGTACGATGTTGAGAAAATACAATACTGTTCATCAACATTGTGTATGAACTAAAAGTGGATTCACTTGACAATCAATGCAAACAAAGACCATGCAACAAATACGATTATGCGCCAAAAGTATCAAAACAAATCAAATCTCAAAATGCACTCTTAACCAGTTATGCCAACTGTAATAGGAGCTTTCTCTGACCCTCTGCTGATGAGGGGATTTTGTTTTTACGTGAAGTAATGTAAGGATTCCAAATAATCCCTGTAAGCACGGTGATGTTAGTGTTGACCAAAGATGGACTCCTTTCGGCAGTTAGAGGAGTGACACGGGGTCCCAGAATGGGCAGATATCATTCGGTTTCTCTCAACTTGCCGCCCATATGTTTCAAACCAAATTCAAACAAGACCAGCGACCGACGTGTGCGTGGTCCGTGCAACATCAGGTTACTTGGATGCAAGTGTTTCCGTGATTTGTCACACATGGCGTCCAGTACAGCGTTCACAGTACGAGTGACATTTTAATTCAAATATAGCATTTGCCAAGGGATATCAACAAAGCAGTCAGATCAAGTCACTTGTTTCCATGTGATTCCACGCGCATGCTTAGAAGGTGGTGGGGCTTTCTTGTTGTGGATCGAAAAGTTTGCATGGACTGCATTTATTTTGCATTCATGAGCATTGACACACACACACACACACACACACACACACACACACACACACACACGCACACGTATTTCTACGAGTGTTTTCATCACATATTTCTATGTGATTTCTTGCCAGACATTTACTACACTGTTTTCTGTAGAGGATGTAACCTGATTTCAACTGCATATTTTGAACAATATACAGAAATTGGTAGGTGACAAAAAAAAAAACAGCTGCTCCCACACGTATTTCTACGAGTGTTTTCATCACATATTTCTATGTGATTTCTTGCCAGACAATTACTACACTATTTTCTGTAGAGGATGTAACCTGATTTCAACTGCATATTTTGAACAATATACAGAAATTGGTAGGTGACAAAAAAAAAAACAGCTGCTCTCCGATGAAGGTAATACAAAAACGCGGCCCTACAACAGTTACTGTTTGAGCAAACAAGCTTTAAATGTGCGAGCAAAAAAAAAAAACGGATGCAAACTTGTTTCTGGTCGACTTTATTTCTCTCTACAGAAGGGACAGAAAGGTTTGTGTTGTTCGAGTTGATGTATAAATGATCCAAGAAAGGACACATTGACGGGCATTACAAGGTTCAGATATCACTGCCACAAAAGGTACCATGGTGGGGATTGGAGGGTCAGGTAAAACCAAAGATAATGGTCATTGACAATGAAAAGTGACATGAGAGGAGGGAAGCGGGTGGGAGGCAAGCAGGCAGGGAAAAGGGCATGTTGTTGTGGGAAAGCAGGCGAGGATCCTCTCGTGGGGCGCAAAGCATTCCTCGGGTAGCGCTGAAGGTGATAATGTTGCAGAGCTGATTGATGAAGATACAAAGATGCAAATACACCAACTACAGAAGACTGTTTTTCATGTACCACCTTTTAAATAGTCGGAAACATCAGTGTCAATATCAGATTAATTAGTGACACCCTTTCGTTTCATAAATAATTACCAAGGTTTTTTTCCTGGAGTGGCACAGTGTCAACTTGTTAGCATGTCCGCCTCACAGTGCAGAGGTGCAAGGTTTGATTTCTGGGCTGCGGCCTTCCTGTGAGGAGTTCGCAATTTCTCCCCCTGTGCCTGCGTGGCTTTTCTCCGGGTTCCTCCCACATTCCCAAGACATGCACGGCAGGTTGATGCAACAGTCAAAATTGTCCCTCGGTGTGATTGTGAGCACGAATGGTCGTTCGACTGTGTGCACTGCGATTGGCTGGCAACCGGTCCAGGGTGTCCCCTGCCTACTGCCTGAAAACGGCTGGGATAGGCTCCGGCGCGCCCTTCTGTGGATAAGCGGATAAGAAAATGGATGGATGGATAGACAGATTTTGTCTGGCGCTTCAGGCTCGCTCGGAATCAAAATCCCTTTATTTTTAAACCACTTTCACATTAAATTCAGGTTCCCCTTATCTCATTTTATTCTAAACTATTAATTCAAAATGAGAGTCCCTTTTCAAAATATTACCGGTCTGATTGAAAATCTGTCCTTGATGACTATCTGGACAAATGCTTTGAAGAGCTTCACTTTCAGTTCCTCTTGGATAACTTTCCATATTAGCGCATATTCATTATTCATCGGCGCTCGCCTGGCGCCTCAGTAGGAAAATAAAGCAAATCTATTGGACTCGTGACACAGTAGAGCACCGCAACCTCAACTGAGCCCTCGTGCATTGTCCGTTTGTCTCCTGCCGCAGGTGCGGGTGTAATTGGAAGCCGGGCGCCGAATATTTTGGGAAGTGTAAAACTTGTCCCTCACACAGTGCAAGTGGCATGTGTGAGACGCTTGAAGAGCCATCCCCTTTTGTAATGTGCAAAATGATATCTGTGCACTGCAAGCATCTCAATTTCAGGGGGAAGGGTTGTTTTACACGGCGGGATTTGCTTCAAAGAACAAGACAAATGAGCGCGGGGCTGCTTGCCACCGACGACGAGCAGCCAAAACACATTCAGGTTTTCTCTTGCTACATTAGTGTCATTTGTTCAATCAAAAATGCAACAGACGAGCTAGCTACATCAAGTTTTATTTCAACTCATCCTTTTAAGAAACCCGCATTATTACAGTCATATCCAAAACAAAATCGAGTGCTCAGTGTCAGTTTTTGCTCCTCTTTTTTTTTCCAGGTCGGCATGGTTCACTGGTAGAGTGGTCGTTTCAGGTTGGTGGTTCGATCCATGGCCATTTGCGAGCATGTCGAAGTGTCCATGAGCAAGATACTGAACCCCCCCCCCCCAGTTGCTCCTGATGCTGCGTCATCAGGGGACGAATGAGGTAAGCGTGTAAAGCGCTTTGACGACCCGAGGTAGAAAAGCGCGATACAACTGACAGCCCGTTTACCGTTGCCATTTTTGCATTGTAAGCCCTTTGAAAAGCCCTCCAGGTCCCAACAGTGCGCAGACATCAGAGTTGAGGGAACACTCGCGGGATCGATGTAAAAACTTGATTGAGAAACCCACTTTTGAGTTCAAGCTCATTACCACAATCCAATTGCATCGAAGAAGGAGAGCTTCGAGGAGGAGGAAGAAACATTCTATATCCAATGCGAGATTCCAGTCATCAAATTTGAAACAGTTTTTTTCTTTAATACCCTGTAAGATGGGTCGTGTTAGACACAATAAGACAAGGTTAGAAAAATGTCTTTGAATTAATGTGATGCTGAAAGATTCTTTCCTTCATTTAATCCAATGTTAGAGCCGAGTTCATACACAGTTCATAAACGCGAGCTTTTACGGAAGGACAATCATAGCACTGAAGAGAAGACCCTGCCAACTAGAAATAAATTCAGCCGCCAGACTAAATGGTGCCATCAATCCCGTGCCCGGGGTGGCTGGTAATACTGTTGGGTTGGTCTTGTGCGCCTCGGCTGTCCATCTCCACCACGGCGAAACTCGAGGGAACTGTCATAGTAGCCATCATCTTCCTCCTGACATTTGACAGAGTTGAGGGTCTTTTAGATTAAATGTCAGTCACATTTCATTCTTTTTCCATTCCATTGTAGCTTGGAATTTCCATTCAATGGGCCCGTTTGTTTTCATTTCTTGCGAATAATACGAACGCTTATTTCTTTACTTTATAATGTCTTTAACTCTTATGTAACTGCTTTTAAATATTGGACTTTTAATTATGTGAAGCACATTGAGTTAACTTGTGTATGAAATGGGCTTCGTGAGTCAAGGCGCCCAGGGCATTTTGCCCTTAAAATTGGATACAGTGCAACTACAACAGCCCAGTTATCAGTAATACAGTGAAAATGAGTGGGATAAATATTTAGTTCGTCGTTAATAACCCTTATGCGTGTCATTTTCAACCTTACCAAGATGTCAGCAGTAACAGGCTTGAGGTTATGGAGGAGGACCTCTTCGCAGTTTCCATAATCACTAAACACGACCACGGCTGTGGTGCCTGATGGATGCACGGCATCTATTCTGGCATGGTAGAACTTTTCCGCATGTCGAGACAAGGCAAAGTGTCAATGCAATGTCAAATCCAGAACACTCTGAACACCTTCACTGCTATCCTGTATGCACACGCCATTTAATTGCACATTATTGGATCCAATTCGATCCGTTCCTTACACAGCTATAAAAGAAAAAAATGACACAAAGTTCAATTGCAACTTACCTATCTCCCAGCATGCATTGCATCATCAGTATCAATGATGGGAAAATGTCAGTTTCAAGATGCTTCATGAACCTTTTTTTTTTTTTGGACTCGTCTAGATGACTCTTGGTTTAAAGAAAGGGATTTAAGAAACGGAAAGCCAGTGGGCTTTCAGCTCTATGCTGATCAGAGAGTGCCATCTAGGGGGTTCCGTAAACAGTACGACTGGTTCATGAAACATCTTGAAGCCTCATTTTCCCATCACTATCTACTATCATAATGTCTGCATCAGTGTGTGAGGTTCTAATGAGTGGGCGCCAATACATACCTTACTGTCTTCCCAGTACAGAGCAAGACACTGATCTCCAGGTTTCCATGTCTGATCGACATTCGTGATTTTCATTGCCCCTCGAGGACCTTGACCTTTACCTGGCCCAGACTTTCTTTTGGGTCCGAAATTATTATGAGTGTTCCGCTTAGGAGGCTGCTCCCTGTAGGTAGGACCAGTTGTATTAGTAGGCTTGATTGGACCAGTTCTTATGGGTGCCACATCTCCGTTTTGGTAATTAGATGGACCCCCTGTCAGGAATTGTGAATCCTGAAACATTTGGACTTCACAGGATGTTCGGAAGCTCCCTCCCTTTGGTGGCGCACCATCCTTTTGACGCACAACATAGTCAGGTCGGTCAGGTTTTGCTTTTCGCCTGAAGTTGTTTAGGTTAGGGTTCGGGATTATGTCATTTCCTGAAGGATTCGCCAGTTTGGATGAGGGTGCATAGTCCTTTGCCCCTCTCCGAAGAAATGGGCCAGCCGTGTTCCCACCATCATCATTTCTTGACCGCTGCGGAAATGATCCAACTGATTCCACCTGCTGTTGCGTTTCCTTTGAATGAGTGAACGATGGTGCGAAGCAAGAGGCAGTAATATGTTCATCATCACTCTCTTTCCGGTCATTCGGTTGTCTGTCTGGTGTTCCCCGTGATGACCTATCTTGACCTTTCCACTGCTGCATTGATGAATTTTGGGAGGTTGTACAGTCCGAAACGGGCTCCTGTCCTGGTTTGGGAAAGTCTGCGTCCCTGTGAAAGCGGGGTGGCCTGTCATTCTTTTTTTGCCGATGATCATTATGGGAGGAGAACTTTGTGTGAGAAGCTTCTTTGGAGTAATGGTCTGAACCATGCCAATTATTGTTCTCATGTCTCTGCGGGGGCTGGCTCTTTGTCTGAACCATGCCAATTATTGTTCTCATGTCTCTGGGGGGGCTGGCTCTTTGGCTCTGAAACACACACACAAAAATGGAGCAATCAAATGCAAACTTAGCACACACACACACACACACACACACACACACACACACAAAAATGGAGCAAACAAATGCAAACATTGAATGAAACTTATGTATCAAAGAGTATGGAAAGAAAATGATTGAAATCATTCTTGAGTGTGTAGATGCTTGATTTGCAATCAGTATTTACACACCATAAAGTCTTATGGGTGCAGAAATATGTTATATATTAACAGTACAGATGATCGAAATACATCACGATTCCCTCAGCTCAATAGTCTTTGTCTATGCACGTTGTATGCGGAGATTTGAGATCAGGAGGCAAATCACTCCACTTTACCCACCATCAATGGAGAAAACACCCATCTTGGATTCCAGGAAGTCAAAAAGAGTACTTGGGCCAGAGGGCCTTCCTCCAGCCTCCTGCTCCTCATCATTCTTGAAGCGGCCTCGTCCCCTTCCTCTGCCTGAACAGGGCGCCACAAATACCAATATAATATGGACATGTGATTTCTTTCCCATTCTTGTTTGATGTACAACTTCAATTGTTCAACAGTTCAGGACTCCATTTTGCGCTTCACAATGCGCCACATAGTTTCAATGGGAGTCAGGTCTGGACTGCTGGCAGACCGGCAAATAATCACATTACCGGCAAAATAAATCATAATAGGTGTTTATTACTGTAATGTTTTCATCAATTATAGTTAAAGTGTGATTGATTAAATTGTTGGATAAACATCCTCAAGGGGGATTTTAAGGACTTCAGCTCATCAAATTGGAGAGTTTTCACACCTTGTAGTGGATGACAAACAATTCTCAATCCTTGGTAGCAAATAGTTGGCTAACTTAAACTGTTGGATATTTGTAACTGGTATCAAAGGCAGGAAAGACCAAGTGGCCCAAATTCCAAAACTCACCTTTTGTCAAAATTGACCTAAAGTACAGACATGATCATTTGGGTATATCCCTCGAACTTCCCATTGACAATTTAGTGAAATCCCATATATTTCAGGTCATGCCTGTCAATTACAAACCTCTAGGCTGAGGCTTGTCAGCGACCGCAGAGTTGGATCTGCTATTCGAAGGTCCCGTGAGAAGACAGTTGAGCGCCACCTCAAGATTGTTGTTGTTATCCATTAAGGCCTGCCGGGCTGCCTCCTTGTTAAAACCCATATCTAGGATGTCCCTGAGGGCACGCTCATCCACCTGTGCATAGAGTAAGACAGAGAACAACAATATTGTTTGAAGGAGGTACACAATGTTAATTTGTGAATCCTCTCTCCTTCCCTCCCTCCTTCCCTCCCTCTATATATTTGCGAGAATATCAAGCTACCTGAACAGCGGCTCAAGCACCACTATAGACAGGAATTAGGCTCTATTAGTAATGCAATTAACACACATGTAACAGTCTTAAACAGCCCTAAACATTTGACTGAAATGAAGTCCTCTCACCAGCTCTCGATAGGTTCCCTCTTGTCTGTTGTCATGTCTATCAACCCTGTCTTCCCGCCTGTGCTTGTCACGGTTCCGTGAAGTCGTGGCGGATAAATTGTTCCCTGCGTTTCCTCCTCCACCAAATGTACGGGGAGCCTAATGAGGAAAACATGGAGCAACATAAGGAAACGTGCTTGGGTGAAACAAATAAACACACAATCAAAAAAAAAAAAAAAACCCAATAACAACAACTATGCAAACACATACTGTATTTGCAGCCGGGTCACCCAATGGACTCTCAAACTGTGCTGAACTCATATCTAAAATAAGACATCGATGGTATCTGACGGCGGTTGTTGTGCATCGGGAAAATTGTTTCCAAGTTTGAAATTTACTGTGGAGCATCATCACACTCATCTTTGAAAAAACGGAATTAACAAGTATATTCGTCAATGTCAGTGAAGTAAGAAACGGATCTACTGCATCTACAGTGCTGTACATTAATGATGCACACATTGGTGGTGGGGCGGCACGGAGCACATAGTGCTGAGGTGCAGGGTTCGATTCTGGCCCTGGGCTTATCGATTCTGGCCCCGGGCTGATGTGTGGAGTTTGCACGTTCTCCCCGTGCCTGTGTGGGTTTACTCCGAGTACTCCAGTTTCCTCCCATGTTCCTAAAACATGAATGGCAGGCTAATGGAACACTCGAAATTGTCCCTCAATGTGAGTGTGAGCGCAGATGGGTATTCGTCTCTGTGTGCCCTGCGATTGGCTGGCAACAGGTTCAGGGTGTCCCCCGCCTACTGCCCGAAGACAGCTGGGATAGGCTCCAGCAGGCCCGGGACCCTCAAAAGCAGATTAGAAAATGAATGGATGGATGAATGGATGGATGGATGGATGGATGGATGGATGGACATTAGTGGTGCACAGGTACGCACATGCACTGAAAATACAAGGACAACCGATTCACATCATCTGATTTCTGAACCGCTTGCCCAAACGAACTAATTTTTTCAGTGAACGATGTATGTTTTGTGTACAGAGCTTTGGCGCAGCCATGGCTTTTGTCAAAGCACTACCTCAATAATGTTGAGTGGAGAAACCAGTCTGTGGTACAAAACAGATTGGAGACTGCTGCCCTAGAGAACTGCACAAAATCTTGTCGTCTGCAACAAGCCACTTGATGCAAGTCAGCATCCGATGACAACCGATTCACATCATCTGATTTCTGAACCGCTTGCCCAAAGGAACTAATTTTTTCAGTGAACAATGTATGTTTTGTGTACAGAGCTTTGGTACAGCCATGGCTTTTGTCAAAGCACTACCTCAATAATGTTGAGTGGAGAAACCAGTCTGTGGTACAAAACAGATTGGAGACTGCTGACCTAGAGAACTGCACAAAATCTTGTCGTTTGCAACAAGCCAGTCGATGCAAGTCAGCATCCGACTGAGAATTGACCTACCTCTTTGCCTTTGGCCACCTCAGCAATGGCCGCCGTCCGCTGTTTTGCAAACTCGTCATTCTCATCAGCAATTTTGACGACGGTCTGAAGGGTTTTTCTCTTGTCAAGCGCTTCACTGTCTATTTCATCCTTCTTTGCGTTCTTCTGCAGAAAGACGCCGCATCATATTGATCTTCGTCGATCATAAAGCATTAGTCATTGCAACTCTATTTCCAATGTGGTTAAACGCATATTGTTGAGCCTTTGAAAAGTAGCCATGATGAAGAACCAGAGTACTGGAATAGTACTTAAATTTCGCTGGATGTTGCGGCTGGTTACATTTTGTCATTGTTTTTACCTTTAAGGGAATGATCATATTCAAATCAAAGATGAAGCCAATGATGGCACTTACCTGGCCAAATGCCAAAAAAGGAGGCGGCCCACCTTCTGCTCCCACGTTGTTTCTGCTGTGTTTAGCCAGACTCTGGTGGAGTAATAACTTGGTTAGAAAGGTTTTCAAAACTAAGACCCACAAGATGATAGACAGCTAGTGTTTATTTCCATAAACGTGCATTAGGATTTCTGAACCACAAAAGCTGAGACTTAATTAAAAAAAAAATAAAATCCTTACACGTTGCAGTTCCCATTTCTCCACCATGTGTTCGACTTCTCCACCAAGAATAGAAATGTTTGAGTCATCAAGGAGCAAAAACCCATTCCTAACCAGAACTGTACCCAGGAGCTTAATTTTTGTTCCGGGGGGAGTATTAAGGCTGAAAAGAAAGCAAAATGAGACGTTAGTGCACAAAAGCAATTTATACATTTGCTGGTAAGCTCATGAAATGGTTCACTTTAATTGTAACTCATCCTATTGGAAGAAATTGAGCCAGTGGGATGTTTTTTTTGTTTTTTGGGGGGGCAATAAGTCAGTTCATTATAATACAAATCCAAATAATTCCAGTACTGGTGCGACCCAACCTTCTTCACACTAAACATTAGCTACAAACTTTAGTTTTTTTTTTTTCCAGATGCCAATCTTAGCAAAAAGAGGCAAGATTCATGATGAACACTGTCAACTGAAGTATAGAACAAAGTGATGCATGGCTGTCACTGATGACCCAGTTATTACAAAATCCAAGCCTTGCCATGATCACGATTTGAAATGAAAAGCGCTCAGCCTCCTTGTCATGTTCCTGAAGAGTTGGACTTGATATTCACAATAAACTAAAGGGGGGAAAGAAAAGAAAGCTGGTAAGCCATTTTCGTCTTCTGTTATCCAGAGGATATCATCAATTTGAGTGAAAGCACGAGACAGCTGGAAAAGTTTCCAGGATACTCAGAGATATTCTCACTGTTTCGGGAAAAGATGCCCTGGGTACAATTTATTCCCTGCACATGTGTCAGCGACTTTTGCCGTTCCCATCTACATTTCTTCATGGCATGGGGTAGGGCCAGTGGATTAGGTATGCCTGAGTTTATCTTTCATACATATATTTTTTCAGTTAACTTTTGTCAAATGCATGTTTATGGCCAGAGGAGTCCAAAAATGGTGCCCACGTATGTAAAGAGGAGACTCATGCTACGCTTGTCTCTCTCCCCATCAGGAAGTCAAGGCCCACACTCAAAGCCGCTCCAACTGTACATGCAGTCTGGTCACCATGGAAGCAGTCACCAAGGCCACCAGTACTTGGCCAGAGGAATAATTCAGGCTGGGAATTGTTAGATCAGCAGCCACCACATGGAAATTGCAGATAAAGGGAAAACAGAGCCATGTGCGCGGGCGACAAGCGTTGACGAGGAGGATATGTTAACTGTGGGCAGAATGTCACATTTGCTCATACACAACAAAGGTGCAGGTTAATGTGGAGCAGACAAATATGCATTCTAATTTTCTATTAAGACAGAAAAATAGTCAATGTAAATCTTAGAGTATTCTGTGCAGTAAATAGAGCACAGTTAAAATCAACCATGCATCCATTTTCTAATCCGCTTATCCTCACAAGGGTCGCGGGCATGCTGTAGCCTCACCCAGCTGTACACCCCAAACTGGTTGCCAGCCAATCGCAGGGCACACATAGACAAACAACCATTCACGCTCACAATCGCACTTAAGGACAGTGTCCAATCAAACCTGTCCTGCATTTTTTGGAATGTGGGAGGAAAACTGGAGTACCCGGAGAAAACTCACGCAGGCACGCTACTCCACACAGGAAGTCCGGAGCTAGAATCGAACCCTGCGCGTTTGCACTGTGAGGCTGGCGTGCTAACCAGTCGACTACCGGGCCGCCGTTAAAAATCAACCGTATTGATAAAAATGCAAGAAGCGGTGACTGCCGCACCTGATTTTGGTCAAGTGTTGAAATTCCAATCCAACACAGGTGGTGTGGCCATCTGTCATTTGCAGGCGCAGCATTCGCGGCCCTCCCTGGGACTCGATATCTTTTGGTGCAGAGATATTCCTCAACTTCTGCAGCTGCAGAACACATGGACCTTCCAGCTGGCCATATAGAAAGAGAGAGACATTGGCAAAAAAAAAAAAAAAAAAAAGTGCCGCAAATTGACAGCTACAACAAAGTACGAAATACATTTCATTCTTCATTTTCTTTTAGATACATCGCATTTGGAGTGATTGGGAAGATGATCACAACAACGGAGTCCGTTTTTCTAGTCCATTCACTTGCAGAATGGCTCTCAAACAAGCAATTCATGCTAATTCATGCATGCCGAAATGGGTGAGGAAAGAAAGGTGGGAGAAAAACCTATCACCTGTATTTTGCAGGCTGAGTTGGCATTCACTTAACAAGAATCAATCATGCAAACTGCATAGCCAGCATGCCGCGTGTATGTGTGGGTGGTGGTGCAACACATAAAATTACATGTTGATCTCCTGACGGCAATTTGAACATTTCCACTTGTTTGACAGTCGGAGCATGAGAACAAAAGCGGATGCATCTCTCCTATTTGGAGGTGTGTTGGGGCCATCTAGTGACATTTAGAAGAAATGCAAGCCAGCTCATCTGTGCAACTCACCTTTTCAACCCTTCCACTATTGATATCGGATGGCAGAATTTGTCTTCCAATCGGTCTGAGATCAGCCTGCAAAAGAAATGTTGCTTAGCTGCAATAATGGAGACGGCTGACACCAGCAACAATTAACCTTTGCTCATCTTTGAATGATTTACTTTCACTGGAATGGGTACTACATGGACAAGATCTGCTTTATGCAAACATCAACCCCCCCCCCCCCAAGTCTTTTCTTAAGTATGATGCCACAAGATTTGTGGCTGGATGTACAGAAAGGTAACCTGAAGCCACCGCCTCTGATGTCTTGGCTGTGTGCTAAAACTCTCACAATTTCAGACATCTCTTGCATCAAGTAGAACTAACCCTAGAGCACCAAACTTAAAACAAAACAATAGGTTTAAGGTCGGTGAACACCAAGTTTCAGCTAAATCTATGCAATAGATCCCAAGAAATGGCGTTACTTGAAATATATGAAATATTGAAACGATACTGTTTGTTCTGTTGGGTTGAGGTGAAGTTCATACACATTAAAATCTCTCACGCATGTCTTGATGGATGTTGCTTTGTGCGTTGGTGCATCAATCAGGAAGTTGGGAGCATGGGGTTCCAGGAAATCTGAATGCTTTCGCATATCAAGAGATTTTGGGTTGGGGATGGCAAACTATCTGTTCCAACGTCCTTGCCCATTGTAGAGGGATCGATTCAGACTTGGTTTCAGAAGATGTGTAAAATTAAGTAATTTGACTCTGACTCAGTCAAAAAAAAACAACAACAATGTGATTGGAACATCTGTGGGAAATATTTATACAATCGAACTCACATCAAGTGCAATACGAATAATATCCTTATGTGTAATGTTCTCAGCAGATCCTTTGAGTTCAGCAATGCCTTCATCACTGAGGTACCTGCGGAGTAAAAACAAAGACAGCCTATTAGAGAAACAAATAAGCCCATCAACTTCGTGAAATAATACTAGCGCCTTATTAAACGACATACATTTTCTATTGCTGTGAGCAAGGCGAACCCGCAGTCTTGAAAACTTTCACCTCATGAAACTCTTTTATTAGCAGCAGCTATTATCGATAATAATCGATCGTACAGTAACGGCGATTTTTAACGAA
This sequence comes from Hippocampus comes, assembly GCF_001891065.2. NCBI lineage: Eukaryota > Metazoa > Chordata > Actinopteri > Syngnathiformes > Syngnathidae > Hippocampus > Hippocampus comes. The sequence continues at coordinate 535,341 of NW_017805745.1, read as the reverse complement.
ATGGGAGTATAAAGTATATATGCTGCAAATGGGCCGTCAGTATCATCCCCGTTACTATTAATATTTTATTCTGAGCATTCTTCTTATTATTAGTTATAGCAGTAGTAGCATTGTTGTTATCATTGTATGACTTGACGTCATGACGAAACCCGTGAAGCTGTTACTCCAACTGCAGTGATGTTCTGAGTTTCAAACCGCTGCAAACATTCAGAATTGCACTTTGATGGTGTTCTGATGAGATGTGCTTTGTGGTGTTTTTCAGCACGCTTGATTGCGCACTATTTCTTTCGAGACAAGCACAGCGGTTAGCCTTCTTGTAGTTCCACGGTACATCGCTAAAACGTTGTGGTCCCCCTTTCGCTTTGATGCCAAGACTCTATATTTAGATATACTAAATGTTTAATCGTCGTGGGTGTGAGTACAAAAGCATGAAGTCCAAAACAACTGGACGCCTTGGTCATCGATTTGTGAAGCAATGTTCGCTACCATGCGACTTACCAGCCCTCGTTGGCCAGGGACTCCACCAAAGTGGACATTGTTGTCCAAGTAGACGTAGATATGACGACCCTTGGTAGCAAATAGTAGGCTAACTTAAACTGTTGGATATTTGTAACTGGTATCAAAGGCAGGAAAGACCAAGTGGCCCAAATTCCAAAACTCACCTTTTGTCAAAATTGACCTAAAGTACAGACATGATCATTTGGGTATATCCCTCGAACTCCCCATTGACAATTTAGTGAAATCCCATATATTTCAGGTCATGCCTGTCAATTACAAACCTCTAGGCTGAGGCTTGTCAGCGACCGCAGAGTTGGATCTGCTATTCGAAGGTCCCGTGAGAAGACAGTTGAGCGCCACCTCAAGATTGTTGTTGTTATCCATTAAGGCCTGCCGGGCTGCCTCCTTGTTAAAACCCATATCTAGGATGTCCCTGAGGGCACGCTCATCCACCTGTGCATAGAGTAAGACAGAGAACAACAATATTGTTTGAAGGAGGTACACAATGTTAATTTGTGAATCCTCTCTCCTTCCCTCCCTCCTTCCCTCCCTCTATATATTTGCGAGAATATCAAGCTACCTGAACAGCGGCTCAAGCACCACTATAGACAGGAATTAGGCTCTATTAGTAATGCAATTAACACACATGTAACAGTCTTAAACAGCCCTAAACATTTGACTGAAATGAAGTCCTCTCACCAGCTCTCGATAGGTTCCCTCTTGTCTGTTGTCATGTCTATCAACCCTGTCTTCCCGCCTGTGCTTGTCACGGTTCCGTGAAGTCGTGGCGGATAAATTGTTCCCTGCGTTTCCTCCTCCACCAAATGTACGGGGAGCCTAATGAGGAAAACATGGAGCAACATAAGGAAACGTGCTTGGGTGAAACAAATAAACACACAATCAAAAAAAACAAAAAAAAAAAAACGACAACTATGCAAACACATGCTGTATTTGCAGCCGGGTCACCCAATGGACTCTCAAACTGTGCTGATCTCATATCTAAAATAAGACGCAAACACATGCTGTATTTGCAGCCGGGTCACCCAATGGACTCTCAAACTGTGCTGAACTCATATCTAAAATAAGACATCGATGGTATCTGACGGCGGTTGTTGTGCATCGGGAAAATTGTTTCCAAGTTTGAAATTTACTGTGGAGCATCATCACACTCATCTTTGAAAAAACGGAATTAACAAGTATATTCGTCAATGTCAGTGAAGTAAGAAACGGATCTACTGCATCTACAGTGCTGTACATTAATGATGCACACATTGGTGGTGGGGCGGCACGGAGCACATAGTGCTGAGGTGCAGGGTTCGATTCTGGCCCCGGGCTGATGTGTGGAGTTTGCACGTTCTCCCCGTGCCTGTGTGGGTTTACTCCGGGTACTCCAGTTTCCTCCCACGTTCCTAAAACATGCATGGCAGGCTAATGGAACACTCAAAATTGTCCCTCAATGTGAGTGTGAGCGCAGATGGGTATTTGTCTCTGTGTGCCCTGCGATTGGCTGGCAACAGGTTCAGGGTGTCCCCCGCCTACTGCCCGAAGACAGCTGGGATAGGCTCCAGCAGGCCCGGGACCCTCAAAAGCGGATTAGAAAATGGATGGATGGACACTAGTGGTGCACAGGTACGCACATGCACTGAAAATACAAGGACAACCGATTCACATCATCTGATTTCTGAACCGCTTGCCCAAACGAACTAATTTTTTCAGTGAACGATGTATGTTTTGTGTACAGAGCTTTGGCGCAGCCATGGCTTTTGTCAAAGCACTACCTCAATAATGTTGAGTGGAGAAACCAGTCTGTGGTACAAAACAGATTGGAGACTGCTGCCCTAGAGAACTGCACAAAATCTTGTCGTCTGCAACAAGCCACTTGATGCAAGTCAGCATCCGATTGAGAATTGACCTACCTCTTTGCCTTTGGCCACCTCAGCAATGACCGCCGTCCGCTGTTTTGCAAACTCGTCATTCTCATCAGCAATTTTGACGACGGTCTGAAGGGTTTTTCTCTTGTCAAGCGCTTCACTGTCTATTTCATCCTTCTTTGCGTTCTTCTGCAGAAAGACGCCGCATCATATTGATCTTCGTCGATCATAAAGCATTAGTCATTGCAACTCTATTTCCAATGTGGTTAAATGCATATTGTTGAGCCTTTGAAAAGTAGCAATGATGAAGAACCAGAGTACTGGAATAGTACTTAAATTTCGCTGGATGTTGCGGCTGGTTACATTTTGTCATTGTTTTTACCTTTAAGGGAATGATCATATTCAAATCAAAGATGAAGCCAATGATGGCACTTACCTGGCCAAATGCCAAAAAAGGAGGCGGCCCACCTTCTGCTCCCACGTTGTTTCTGCTGTGTTTAGCCAGACTCTGGTGGAGTAATAACTTGGTTAGAAAGGTTTTCAAAACTAAGACCCACAAGATGATAGACAGCTAGTGTTTATTTCCATAAACGTGCATTAGGATTTCTGAACCACAAAAGCTGAGACTTAATTAAAAAAAAAATAAAATCCTTACACGTTGCAGTTCCCATTTCTCCACCATGTGTTCGACTTCTCCACCAAGAATAGAAATGTTTGAGTCATCAAGGAGCAAAAACCCATTCCTAACCAGAACTGTACCCAGGAGCTTAATTTTTGTTCCGGGGGGAGTATTAAGGCTGAAAAGAAAGCAAAATGAGACGTTAGTGCACAAAAGCAATTTATACATTTGCTGGTAAGCTCATGAAATGGTTCACTTTAATTGTAACTCATCCTATTGGAAGAAATTGAGCCAGTGGGATGTTTTTTTTGTTTTTTGGGGGGGCAATAAGTCAGTTCATTATAATACAAATCCAAATAATTCCAGCACTGGTGCGACCCAACCTTCTTCACACTAAACATTAGCTACAAACTTTTGTTTTTTTTTTTTCCAGATGCCAATCTTAGCAAAAAGAGGCAAGATTCATGATGAACACTGTCAACTGAAGTATAGAACAAAGTGATGCATGGCTGTCACTGATGACCCAGTTATTACAAAATCCAAGCCTTGCCATGATCACGATTTGAAATGAAAAGCGCTCAGCCTCCTTGTCATGTTCCTGAAGAGTTGGACTTGATATTCACAATAAACTAAAGGGGGGAAAGAAAAGAAAGCTGGTAAGCCATTTTCGTCTTCTGTTATCCAGAGGATATCATCAATTTGAGTGAAAGCATGAGACAGCTGGAAAAGTTTCCAGGATACTCAGAGATATTCTCACTGTTTCGGGAAAAGATGCCCTGGGTACAATTTATTCCCTGCACATGTGTCAGCGACTTTTGCCGTTCCCATCTACATTTCTTCATGGCATGGGGTAGGGCCAGTGGATTAGGTGTGCCTGAGTTTATCTTTCATACATATATTTTTTCAGTTAACTTTTGTCAAATGCATGTTTATGGCCAGAGGAGTCCAAAAATGGTGCCCACGTATGTAAAGAGGAGACTCATGCTACGCTTGTCTCTCTCCCCATCAGGAAGTCAAGGCCCACACTCAAAGCCGCTCCAACTGTACATGCAGTCTGGTCACCATGGAAGCAGTCACCAAGGCCACCAGTACTTGGCCAGAGGAATAATTCAGGCTGGGAATTGTTAGATCAGCAGCCACCACATGGAAATTGCAGATAAAGGGAAAACAGAGCCATGTGCGCGGGCGACAAGCGTTGACGAGGAGGATATGTTAACTGTGGGCAGAATGTCACATTTGCTCATACACAACAAAGGTGCAGGTTAATGTGGAGCAGACAAATATGCATTCTAATTTTCTATTAAGACAGAAAAATAGTCAATGTAAATCTTAGAGTATTCTGTGCAGTAAATAGAGCACAGTTAAAATCAACCATGCATCCATTTTCTAATCCGCTTATCCTCACAAGGGTCGCGGGCATGCTGTAGCCTCACCCAGCTGTACACCCCAAACTGGTTGCCAGCCAATCGCAGGGCACACATAGACAAACAACCATTCACGCTCACAATCGCACTTAAGGACAGTGTCCAATCAAACCTGTCCTGCATTTTTTGGAATGTGGGAGGAAAACTGGAGTACCCGGAGAAAACTCACGCAGGCACGCTACTCCACACAGGAAGTCCGGAGCTAGAATCGAACCCTGCGCGTTTGCACTGTGAGGCTGGCGTGCTAACCCGTCGAC
>NW_017805745.1:526991-529951 GCF_001891065.2 Hippocampus comes | reverse complement strand
AGAGCACCAAACTTAAAACAAAACAATAGGTTTAAGGTCGGTGAACACCAAGTTTCAGCTAAATCTATGCAATAGATCCCAAGAAATGGCGTTACTTGAAATATATGAAATATTGAAACGATACTGTTTGTTCTGTTGGGTTGAGGTGAAGTTCATACACATTAAAATCTCTCACGCATGTCTTGATGGATGTTGCTTTGTGCGTTGGTGCATCAATCAGGAAGTTGGGAGCATCGGGTTCCAGGAAATCTGAATGCTTTCGCATATCAAGAGATTTTGGGTTGGGGATGGCAAACTATCTGTTCCAACGTCCTTGCCCATTGTAGAGGGATCGATTCAGACTTGGTTTCAGAAGATGTGTAAAATTAAGTAATTTGACTCTGACTCAGTCAAAAAAAAACAACAACAATGTGATTGGAACATCTGTGGGAAATATTTATACAATCGAACTCACATCAAGTGCAATACGAATAATATCCTTATGTGTAATGTTCTCAGCAGATCCTTTGAGTTCAGCAATGCCTTCATCACTGAGGTACCTGCGGAGTAAAAACAAAGACAGCCTATTAGAGAAACAAATAAGCCCATCAACTTCGTGAAATAATACTAGCGCCTTATTAAACGACATACATTTTCTATTGCTGTGAGCAAGGCGAACCCGCAGTCTTGAAAACTTTCACCTCATGAAACTCTTTTATTAGCAGCAGCTATTATCGATAATAATCGATCGTACAGTAACGGCGATTTTTAACGAAATGGGAGTATAAAGTATATATGCTGCAAATGGGCCGTCAGTATCATCCCCGTTACTATTAATATTTTATTCTGAGCATTCTTCTTATTATTAGTTATAGCAGTAGTAGCATTGTTGTTATCATTGTATGACTTGACGTCATGACGAAACCCGTGAAGCTGTTACTCCAACTGCAGTGATGTTCTGAGTTTCAAACCGCTGCAAACATTCAGAATTGCACTTTGATGGTGTTCTGATGAGATGTGCTTTGTGGTGTTTTTCAGCACGCTTGATTGCGCACTATTTCTTTCGAGACAAGCACAGCGGTTAGCCTTCTTGTAGTTCCACGGTACATCGCTAAAACGTTGTGGTCCCCCTTTCGCTTTTATGCCAAGACTCTATATTTAGATATACTAAATGTTTAATCGTCGTGGGTGTGAGTACAAAAGCATGAAGTCCAAAACAACTGGACGCCTTGGTCATCGATTTGTGAAGCAATGTTCGCTACCATGCGACTTACCAGCCCTCGTTGGCCAGGGACTCCACCAAAGTGGACATTGTTGTCCAAGTAGACGTAGATATGACGACTAAAATATACCCAAACACACACCCGAAAAAAAAAAACCTCAAACAAATCACGCTATACTCTGCTGCACATATCCTTAGGTAAAAATAATAATAATAATACCCGCTACGTCGAACAGCTTCAACGTCACCTACGTCACTATTATGAGACAGGACGGCGTGCCAAAGAGTTCAAAACAGTGGCCCCTTTTTCGTTTTGTATCAAAGGTGGCAGACAGTAAGGCACGGCACATTGTGAAATGTTTGTGTTTGTTATTTTCTCAATGAAATAGGTTAAATAATTCAAATCAAAGGCATTTCAACATAATGCAATTCCGAAACCCCATTTTGGAATGTTGTAAAAATGTTGTTGTAAACACATTAACACATTATTTACTATTAATATTCAATGTGACATGCTATCAGACATTATGAAAGGGATTCACTAGTTTCTTTTTTCCCAGTTGTTTACTATGATATGCTACACTACCTGCAACATGTTCCAAAAAACACTTGACAAAAGTCGCCTAATAAAGCTAAGTTGCTCACAAGCAAAGCGAGTTTTGGCATATGTTACACTGCTTTGTGAAGTAAATTGTATGAAAGAAAAGAAAGTGATCCAACACTTTCAACAGGATGTTTCTCACTGTACAGTTGCAAGAAATATACGATGTTCATCATACCGTCATAACATGAAAATTGGTTGAACACATTGAATGCTCATGACTTGCATGAAAAACCAACATCATTGTATGAAGATATAACACCATGAAGTTCGTGAACTCATGGTTGGTAGGAGACTGACTTGCCTCATTTCAGACCTGAGTTTAAATGAAAATGTGTGGTGCATCATGACCTATAAATGCAACAACTGAGACCCCAGTAAAGAATTTGGGGTCGCACATCCAGTAAGTATTAAAAAAAAAAATCATCCACAAAGCTTCAAGAATTAGGCTCCACATTTACTGTATTGTGTGTTTTAAAGGTAATGTAATACTGTGGTAAACACATTCCAGTTCCAATCAAATTCAAAATTTGTTCATATTTAAAAAAATACGTATCAAATAATAATTGTGAAATGGATTGAATTATCAATAGGTTTGCATGTCTGACGTACATGCAGGTAAGTGTTAAGTTCCCACTCATTTTTGGTGTTACTTAGAATGTGGCTGTTGTCAAGAGTTTATTCTGCCTTTGGCCCCAAATCATCGAGGATAGGCCTCACTCCCCTGGAACCTTTAAGATTATAAGTCTGGTATAAGCATAAATCATGCAGGTAAGTGTTAAGTTCCCACTCATTTTTGGCGTTACTTAGAATGTGGGTGGTTGTTGTCAAGAGTTTATTCTGCCTTTGGCTCCAAATCATCGAGGATAGGCCTCACTTCCCTGGAACCTTGAAGATTGTAAGTCTGGTATAAGTATAAAATGGAATTCGAAGTTTGAACACATCTTGTCGGTGCAGTGTGTTGAATCCACACCGAAAACGTTTTGCAGAGCCTTGAATATCGGCCCTAATTGGATACCTCATTGAAATGGGGCTTGCATGAAATATTGCTTTCCGTTACCGCTTTCACAAAGCACATATTTAATCTCATCCAGCAGATGGCAATATATGCACATCGTGAAAACAATACAAAAAGAAACAGACATACATCCAACACAG
>NW_017805745.1:514108-526874 GCF_001891065.2 Hippocampus comes | reverse complement strand
TTTATTATGATCATCTCTTAGCTTGTGCCTTGGCTGCCCAGCTTCCAGACCTGGACAGTAAATACTTTTTTTTTGTCCAATCAGATTTCAGTTTCTATGTATTGTGATGTAAATGTAATCAGCCCAAGGCCTTCACAATCCCAACTGCTGGCCTCGGACACACATAAACACCAGAAATGGCTGTTTTTTCGTCATTTTTCAGTCTCCTGATTGGTGCAGCTACATATTGTCACCAACGATTGAGTTACCAAGGGAGGCCTATTACGGACTGCCTTAAAATACCATTTTCATGACACACTTCCAGAAAAACATGCACTATCACACCGGTGATGGATGGCTTCTTTAAATTTGTTACAGCCCCATACCAAAATGGAATAAATACATTTTAAATATTTTGAGCTTTTACCTTGCAAATAAATGTTACAAAAAGACAAAACGCCCACGTACACACGCTGATGTTTTATAAAACAAGCAATTCCATTGAATGTTAGTTGATTGGCAGCATTCCTAACCAATTGAATGCATGCTTAACGGAAAACGGGAGGAGTTAATATCGCCTGCACTCTTCGGTGAACGCTATTGGTGGACTCAAACAGGATATTTTTTTGCACGTCTTAGCGCGGGTCTGTCGAAAACGCTGGAATGAATTTCTGTGTCGGCAGCATTTCAGCTAATCGTTACAAGAGTTTCCCTACTTGGAAATAATCAGTCGACATAAACCATATCTACAGAGCGACTACATGTCCACCGCCTTCCCCAGGTTAGTAGAAAATTGACACGTTCAGCTGACAGTCCACAAATTGGATTAGAGCTATGTAAAGCCACCAGTAAATGAGGTTGGAGGCAACTTGCTAGTTGACAGCCACACTGACAGTTACTATGCACGAGTTATAATACCGCTTGCTTTCTCAATGGATCTGGTTCAGAATTATGTGACTGTATGCAATGGACCGCAACCCCTGTATACGCCTCTTCGACAAAGGCAACTTTTTTGAAAAAAATAAATAAAAAAACCCCACAGCCTCTTGTTTCAACAAGCGTTTGACAAGGATGTGTGGTAACTGTATACCCAGGATTTAGATGTGCACAAGTTAAGTGAACGACATGGACACCTACGGTCAGCGGTTCGAAGCCACAGCGGGACGGGACGGTAAATCTCATAAGAAGAAGCCTTCCGCCTCCCACCTTGGGACGCCATGCTCCGAAGACGGAGACCGCAAGCCCAAGTTTGTAAGTTTCACTTCACTTAACGGGGACATTTCTCTCCACCGTGCTGCTTTTGTTGTCCTCTTATTTGTGACAAAGACTGTTCTATAAAAGAAACAATGAAAAAAGATAAATGACAGGTGTGAGGATATGTCTGAATTCAATGGGCACTTATCCATCTATATTTTATATATACCGGTATTTGGCTTTTTGAAGGAAAAAGTTGTTTGATTTGTGTCAAGATTAGGACTGCGTGCTTCCTAGTTGTGGTTATGGCACTCGGGTAAGAAACTAGTACTGTAATGCTTTGTGAACAAAATTCACAACTTTTAATGGACTGATTTTATGGCTGTCACTAGCGAATCATTTCAGATTCTCATTATTGTTTATTTGGTATCGTTTAGGACTGAAACGTGAAACTGCCAATGTTTTGACTGCGCTATTTTGTGCAAACGTACTGCAAAGTGGTTTGAATGTACTGATGAAGCCGTTTAAACGCATTGCCAAGTGGTTCGAACATCTTGATAAAGTCGTTTGAACATATTGGTAGAACGTAGGTCAAATGCTAAAAAAAAATAGCATTTTTCTCCAGAATTGCACAGGGTATTGACATGCGCAATCGGGCACCATATGGTATCTGCTCGTGCAAAATGATGGATATACACATTTTTTTGATTTCTGACACTGACAATCTATGATGCAGAAAACTACAGTCAATTTTAGCAGCATTTTCTATCAACAATGTTTCCTCATGTAATTTCCTCTCTTGTTGAGCTCCACCTGTGAAGTGGCCATAGTGCACAATTGCACACGCACAAGTCATTACTCCGTGGGATTATGGGAAAAAAATGTAATGTTTTTGGCATGTAGCCTGTTTCACCAATATGTTCGATCAAATCAATATATTCAAATCACTTTGCAGTATGTTCGAACGACATAGCCCAGTCAAAACTGTAAACGGTATCACACGAGAGGGTCTGATGTTGTTCTTACCAAGCTTTTATTTACTTTGCCGTGTTCACAACCATCTAAGTTACCTGATTGCTTTCTATAAAGGATCATAGACTAGTTTTATACATTCCAGTCGTGGCTTGTGTGCATGGCAGAGATGCTTCATGAGGCTTGATACTGTTTTTGTGTGTCCCCTATTCATAGCACCTACCATTTAGAAATCTCACTGATGACATGGTAAGATGTGAAAAATGGAAACTGTACTTCCATCTTCTTGGCTGCAGACTATCGACTAACATGACTAAAACAATTTTATTATTTGAAATTCTGACCATGGTTGATTCCCAAACATCACATTTATGAACAAAGTGAAGCCTTTCCCCTTCAGTAAACATATTTGTCAATATTCCTTTCAGCCTTTCTAACCACATTTATGCTTTTCTCACAATATTATTTTCCCAACCTAGAATGCAATGATGACTCCACTCTAAGAAAGATTACCTGCTATATAAACTAACACCCACCTTAACATGTTGCGTCTTTTTACTTAATTTTGATTGTTGTCTTTCTATCCTTTTCTAGCTGGACAGATTTGCAAGCATTCGGATCCCGGGTAGCAAAAAGGAGCGGCTGGCCATACCTCATTCTAAATACAGTACCAGCGATTGGTCTGTATTTTCGTCATCCAACTCCCAATTTGAGGAACTTTCATCGAAGATCACTTCAGAAAAGGAAATATTGGCATTGTTTGAAAAGATGATGGTATGCAAGTAATATCATCCGTTCTTCATATCACCCTTCTGCCCACACTCTTTCTTAATTGTTTTAATGAACAGCTAACTTTTACTGAGCTAATGACTCTTGGCATCAGCATGTCTTTACATTTAAAGTAGACCAGAGTCCATCCATCCACAAATGAAATTCTTCAATTCACCCAAGATGCATGTTTTTGGATTTACTGTCTAATATGCCGCGCATTGAAGACATAAATAAAAAATAAAAAAAAAGACTGGAATTTTTCACACTGGGTAACATTCAAACGCATTAATGAATCGGCTTCGAAAACACCATAACAAAGCAAGTGTACTGTAGCCATACACGGCATGTTAATCTGTTTTAGTTTTTGAATATTCGACTGATAAATACGATAAAAGTCACGCATCCTCTTGATGTTGAGCCCACAATTGTTTTCCAAGTTTTAAGTTCTTCTCATACGTTGGAATGTCACATTGCCTTGTGTTTGACAGCAATAGGACAGAAAAATACAGAAGTGGAGTGTAATTCCAACTTTGTACATTTTATATTAGGAGGACATGAACTTGAATGAAGACAAAAAGACTCCCTTGAGAGACAAGGACTTGAATACAAAGAGAGAAATGGTCATCCAGTATGTTTGTACTGCATCAAAAGCGGTATGTTTTATATTTTATCATGATACTATTGTTCTGCCGACCATATAAATGAGTACTGCTTTTAAACATTTGAAGGCGCACTGTTAGTTTTTCAGTTTTATGTGTTAATACTTTGGTACCTGATGGTAGGGATGGCCAAATGAAATCTTCCTTTTGGACATTTAATCTCATTTCTAACAAATTGATTCTATTGCCATTTTGGCTACTTAAAAAATGTTTTTGAAAGTTCTTTGATTTCAGATTGCATCTGATATTGTCTCAAAGCAATTTTTCAAACTGGCTGCCAAAATCCCCCTAAAATGGAAAGTTTCCTTTCCAAATCCTTTCAAATCTGTGAAAATATGACTTATAATATGTCTAAATACTGTATATGTTTTCATAGTCACAGAGCACAAAAATAGATAAACCAGATACATTTCTTGTGTTACTGCGTGATTGTCTTTAGATCTCCACCCAACCAATACCTCCAGTGTCTTAAATACGCTGATATTTGTGGGGGCGGCAACTGTTTTCTGGGTTTGGTCACGTGACGTTTGCAAGCTGAGGTCGTGCGCACTGTGACATCAATCGCCGGTGGCGGTAGCGGACAAAACTGAAGCCCTCTGAGGGGGATGGAAACGGGTGGATTTTTCTGCTTCATTCCAGTTTCACAAACACAATATTAATCAGCATTCTTTGCTTGGACTCGTGGGGACGCAACACATTGTTGACTTGACTTCTGCTTGAAGTTACGTTCACTGTAAGCAAAGGTGTTTGTACGTGCAAGTTAGGATCAACGCGGTGAAACCTGCAGCGTGGTTTCGAGCCATACTCTTTTCACATGGTATGCCCGAAGGCTTCCATTCACATAGTATGTTCCACAGTTTGTCAGAGTCTGTTTCTCTTTCTTTCCACATTTCCATGTCAAGTCTTTTTCTTTTTTCCTACCTCCAGGGTAGCCTGAAAAGCAGCTCTCAGATATCTCCTCAGGAATTCCTGGGAGAACTGAAGTCAGGGGTGATGGAAGAACGCCTGTTTGCTTGCCTGGACTCACTGCGTGTCTCACTCACGAGCAATCCTGTCAGGTACCGTTCAAAAAAGATCATTAGGCTTGCTCCTATTCCCAATTGTTTTGATTACAATTCAACATACCGCCTCATTTAACTGTCTCTCATCACTCTGTCGTGATCGCCCACGTTTGCTCTTTTCCCAGCTGGGTACAGAACTTTGGTCACGAGGGCCTTGGACTGTTACTTGACATTTTGGAGAGATTGCTGGCCAAGAAACAGTAAGTGTTTAATTACAAATTCATGTGTCAATGACTGGCATTTTTCACTTACTCAGGGTTCCTATGCAAGTGTGGAAAAGTACGGAATTTTATTTAAGAACTTGTCACGTCCGAAAAAGCGTGGAAAATAGAAACTAAATCTTACCTAGCTGTAATATTGTCGAAATTATTTGGCGACATGATGCCAAATGAAGAATGAGAATGTTACACTCACTCAAATGTCACAAATTGTTGAGAAAATAAAAACAAAAAAAAAAAATATATTTTTTTTTTTACCCAGAAGTCTGAAAATTTGGGTTGGAAAAAAGTTATGACATTTTAAAATCTCAAATCTGTAAGAACCCCGAATAGTGTTAACCAGGTCATTTCAAATCTTGGCTAAATCGTTCTCCGCATCTCGCTGTCTGGGATTGAATAGCTCTGAACACGGGCTTTACCTGTTCTGCTTTTGTCCCAAGTCAGCTGAAATAGGCTCCAGCTTCTCTGTGACCCTGAGCAGGATAAATGCTACCTCATGAATTTTGTTCGTTCCATTTCCGTAGGCAGGAGAGGATCGACAAAAAGAACCAACATAAGGTTATCCAGTGTCTAAAAGCCTTCATGAACAACAAGGTAAATACACCAGCCGCCATTTCAGAACGTGTCTGTGTGTACTCGTATACGTAAACTGAAGAAATGTCATACAGGCAATAAGAAGGCTGTTACAAAATATCCATCCATCTGTCCTTCCATTTTTCTAATCACGAGGGACACGGGCATGCCGGGGCCTATTTTCTTTCACCCCCCCCCCCAAGTTAATTTATAAAATAAATAAAATATTACATATAAAGATTTGTCGCATTTTAGGCAGAGCAACGTATTTGAAATTGTTGATTAATTTCAGAATAATATTGCATCCTTTCTGTTGGTTTGTTTTCCGCCATACCAATTATGGAATACAGCAGTGTTCCCCAGCTTAAACATTTGGAATTAAAAAAAAGAAAAAGTATTGAAAATGGCTTCCTCTCTTGAACGATGCAATGTGAGTTACTCAAGAAACTTCTTTTTTTTTTTTTTAAGTGATGATTTTGTTGATATGAGGATCCTGCCTGACATCATCACTGTTGTACTGTGCGCACAGCTGTCCTCCTTCCTCCTTTCCTCGAGTCCTAAAAGCCCGCCGTCACCCCTCCCTCCCCCACCCCACTTGATACGCAACAATGACGCTTAAGTCGAGCAAAGTTAATGCAAGCGCATTTACATTTGCAAAATTAGACTTTGCCTTGGTGCAGTCATTTGAAAACAATGTCTATTATGCAGTATTTAATTTGTAGCACGGCGGCGTTCCAATTTTTTTTCGTAGCCCCCCCCAACTAACTATAGCATGTGTATCACTAAAGCAGAGCAGTAATGGCTTGTGTCTTGGCTTGTTGTTTGAGTAACCTCATTGAATATTTTACCTTCACCCGTACATCCGATTTTGCAGATGTGTTTGACATTTGTACATGTTTGCAATGGGAATGAAAGAAAATACTGGGATGTGTCATCGTGATGGGATGCTGAAGTTGATCATTCGCAGGGAAGTTGGAAAGCCAGAAACGGAGGCACAAATGAGGGAACCGAGCTAACGAGCAAGATAACTCAAGTGTGAGGAGCTGAGACACTGTCTTATTGTCTCTTAAGACCATTGCACCAGCGCCATAATGATCCTTCTGTGAGGCATTCTTTTCCCGTCTTCTTCACACCGCTTATATGCAGAGTGAAAGAAAATAAGGGTTGCACTCGCTAATGGTCACTAGCTGTAAGGTCAATTACGGGCTCCATTTTTTTTATCTTTTTAATTAATGCCAAACCTGTCGCATGTAAAAATGAAAGGCCACTCTCACCACCTCTTGAAAACTCGAGCCGTATTGCGGTTTTCTTTTATTTCTTCTTTCACTTATTTAATTTTATTTCTGCGAAGATGTGAATTTGTTGTTAAGATTTTAATTTCTCAATTGAGATGAAAGGACACATTCCAAATGTTATATTTTGGTGGTACAAGTGCTTTCATTATGTGCAGCAGCGAGATGATGAACTGCTCCCTCTCCAACCCCAAAAATTGGAGAAACGGTGCAAAATAGGCGCATGGCTTGCTTTTCTTTTGAAAGGTGAATTGAACAAAAAAAAAAAAAAACAACTTGAACCCAAAGGTGGTGGCATCATCCGCTCACCTACGCTCAGCCTAGAGTTGTGCGATCCAACGATATGTACCATAGGTATAATTTAACATGTCTATCATATGATATAACGGTATATTGTTTACATCGTTGCGCTGACAAACTTGTGCTACTAAAATTCCGCCTCTGCGACGTTTCATTTGCGATCACTTTTACAGGACAAAATATTTGGCGTGCTTGAATGTTACTTGAAGCACCAGGTTGTATGGTATTTATTTGAATTCTTCACACTTTACTGCATTCCTTGAAAAGTGGTTATACGATCAGATGTTTACGTTTTTTACAAAGCATTTTTTTTTCATTTCATTTTGGTCTATGTAAATCATGTAGGCTAAATGGAGAAGATAGCCCAGAAAATTGTTTGATTTATTTGAATGTAATTTGAAGGAAAAATACAATATTGGGATGTATGAACGTTGTCTGTATCGAGACATACATTTTTGTCCAGATTGCACACCTCGAGCTGAGGCAGTTGTAAAGTCCTCATGACCATAAATTTTTGTGCAAAAAACACTTCTCGGGCATAAATATGAAGCGGTTACATCAAAGCATTGCAATAACGGAGTGCGCCTTCTGGCCGTGTGACATTGTATTGTTACATCTAGCATGAGCTAGTTCAAGGTCAAGTTGGACTTTTATTTCAACCATCATCCATAGCGGGATTTAAAAATACAGACGAATCCAAAAGATTTGAATGGGTTAGAAACAAAAGGGTGGAAGCAAAGGTTAGGGAATGAAGCCCTTCTACGCTCCCGCTTATTTCATTGTGCGACGTCCACCTCGTATGTACAACCGTAAATGAAGTGAAAATGCTGTCTTGAAAATAATTTACTGTGTGAATGAAAAGCTGTTTCCACATGTGCCTGTGTATTGCAGTATGGCTTGGATCGAATACTCGGGGAGGAGAGAAGTCTTGCGTTACTGGCAAGAGCAATTGACCCCACCCAATCCGCGATGATGACCGATGCGGTCAAGCTGCTTTCGGCCATCTGCATCGTCGGCGAAGACAACACGTGTGTTCTCGTGTCTTTTTGTCTTTTAGTTCAAACAACAGTGACAGTTTTATTCTAGTGTTGTCATTTAAACCAACAATTTTAATATTGATTTAAAATTCAATGCCAAGGACATTTTTTGAAAGATTCCAGATTTTCAATCCCATATACTTCTTTATATGTACATTTTTTATTATTTTTTTTTCCGTGTCAGGGTTAAGAAGGGTCTGAAAATGGCTGGCATTGAATGAGTTAAAATGAATGATGTATTGTAGTATAACATGTTATATGTTATTGACGAGTGATTCAGTGCCCACCCGGTACTGTCTGTCCGCTTGTGATCAAGTTACAGAGTAACTAAGAATCCTTTTGACAAACATCATCATCATCATCAACCCGATCTTCACTCACACGTTTCATTTTTTCATTTAGTTTGGAGAAGGTCCTGGAAGCCATAACCACCGCCGGGGAATGGAGAGCCATCGAGAGATTTAATCCTATCGTGCAAGGGCTACGGGATCGCTCGGTGCAGCTGCAAGTAAGCGCAAAGATGAACAGTCTGAATTTAGTCTCGAGATCAGCAGTCCCACAAATAAACTTGGGGGGGCAGTGAAAACCAGCTTCCAAATGATCCAATTTTCCCTTCGGTTGACGGTTGGATTTATGTCTACAGTTGTTGCATCAATATTAAAATCAGCCCTCCCCAGTTGGAGGCGGCAGAAAATAGACATGCATTAGTTATGTTACTTTTTCTTCCTGGGGATCGAGCTCATTTAGGATGCATGTCAGCACGCTCATCAGCTGCTGGAAGAAGGATTTATTTTTTTTTTCTTACTCTCATGGCACGAACTCAAACCTGCAATTCAAACCTGCAACCCTCGACCCAGGATCCCTTACACAGACACACATTTACACACTTACATTTCATATTTCAGGTGGCGTGCATGCAGCTAATCAATGCGCTCGTAACATCACCTGATGATCTGGACTTGCGGCTGCACATCAGGAATGAATTTATTCGGTGTGGCCTGAAAACCATTTTACCAGTAAGTGCAACCCCAGTGACACTTGCAATGCTCAAGTTGCTTCCTAATCTTAACACTTTATCTCCTTGCACTGTCTTGACTGTGTGTGTGTGTGTGTGTGTGTGTGTGTGTGTGTGTGTGTGTGTGTGTGTGTGTGTGTGTGTGTGTGTGTGTGTGTGTGTGTGTGTGTGTGTGTGTGTGTGTTTTTTTTTAATACATATAGCAACTGTCATCTTTGAGGAATGATGCACTTGACATTCAGCTCAAGGTATTTGAGGAGCACAGAGAAGAGGACATGATGGAATTCTCTCATAGGCTGGAGGACATCAAAAGCGAGCTGGAATATCCTTGATACCGTTTACCTAATGTAGTGACCGTCCGCTCTTAGTAAATGAAAAATACACGTCACACACTGAAGGTCAAGATGTTACAAAGTGTGACACTCTTTGAATGCATTCATTGAAAGGTACCAATGTGTTTTTTGTTGTTGTTTTTTTTTTTAATGCTGACAAAAAATTACCTCCATTTATCTGCGAGTCCTTGCCTTGACTCTCTTTACTGATGCAGGGGACGTGTTCAATATTTTGCTGAGTATGGTGAAGGACAGCAGTGCAGAAAACTATTTCATCTCCATACTGCAGCATTTGGTCCTCATTCGCAATGACTACTTTGTCAGGTCTGTCGACAAAGGGTGGAGGAAATACAAAACGACAGGAAATTATGTAGCGTTGTGCAATTAATGCAAAGATGATGATGATGATGATGATGATCCTTTTTGGGGGGGGGTGTCACATACCGTTACCCATAATTTGACGTTGCCCATAATTTGACATTACCCATAATTTGACTTTTTTTTTTTTTTTTTTTTTTTTTGACCCCTGCCTGGCACTCGGCACCGGTTGATGCATTTTAGATGACTCCTTGACTACGGTACTCTTCAACTCAGCGTGTAATGGCCCTTTTCCGCCGCTCTTGTGCTAGTGCTACTTCTGAGCCAGTCCCCAGGTTTGCACCAGTTCTTTCTTTTTCCAACACCAAAATTGGCTCAAGCTCCAGTACTTGAAACTGGTGCTAAAAATGGCCCCAATTATTTGTTGAGCCAGACTCTGGCAAAAACTGTCGACGTAAGCGGTGATGTATGGACGCTTTACATGACATCATAACATTGCTCTTATTTGGCTCTTTGCCAGTGGAAAACCAAACACGTTCTTCATCAGAACTTGTTCAGCACCAACTAGGCACAATATGGGCCCTGGTGCGTTTTTTGTGGAAAAGGGGCATAAGACGACCCGTGGTAACAAGCACCTTCCTTTTTTGGTTCATACTCAACTGTATTTTTACAGCACTTTAAAACAAACCCACTGATGCATCTACAGTGCTGTACATGGAGCAAAAATAATTCATACAACAACCAACAATAAAACAATAAATTAATAAGAAAGACAGTAGAAAGCACAAAAAGAGTCCAACTAAAAATCGAGTACATGAACAAATTCCGTCTGAATCCCATCAATCTTGTGATGCATGTGACCTTGGAAGCATTTACTGCACTTCAAAGTCTTCGGATTATAACATACTTTTATTTGATTTGTGGATAGTTTTCTCATCTGCTTCGTTATTTTTTTTAAATGGTGTCTTTGGTCAAGTTTTTATGACACAATCCCCCTGTGAGAAAAGTGGTACGGAGAATGCATGGATGGACTTACTGTGACCTTTTTTAATCTTGCACAAAAGAAATATCCTGGACAGTGGAACCGCGTTTAACGGACTTATTGGGGGGGGGAGGAAGGGTCGTCCGTTGAAGCCACGCAATTAATGTGGCACCCTCCATATGTGGGGAAAAACAAAGAGAAAAAAAACAGTCTGATCCACTGTCACTGTATTTGACTTGCTGACAATCGTTCGTGGGCCGCTCATAGTCTGCGAATGGGCCCGTTTTGGTCTTCTGATGCCCATGTCTGCCTTAAAGGCTTTGAACGGCATCAACTAACAGAGAGAATGTTGCCTCTTTCATCTCATAGCAATCGAGCTTCCATGGCTCAAGAGTATTTCCCATCTTCTTTTATGGTACTTTTCAAAGTCTTTCGTTGGGTTGGCTCACCCACAGCTGTGTGAGCCTTGATCAAAGTTGACTTGATCAAAAGATGGAGCAATAATAAACAACAATTGTGGCTTATTTATTAGCTGCCGTGTTGTTTGTTTATTTTTTTTACAGCCATAACAATGTAATTTTTTTTTTTTTAAAAAACGTGTCTGACACTAACCCAACACTGTTTGAACCTCTATAACCTGCTGAATATCAATCAGCGCTATTATGATTCACTGAAGATGTTTATGCTTGGCCTTCATTTAACAGCAGTCTTTCGAAATTATAAGTAAAACCGACTGGAGTCAAATTTGTCAGTGCAGGTTTTTTTTTTTTGTCTCAGTGAGTACAAATACTAAGGTCGAATTTGGTATCATGACGACGTACACACTTTGCTGTTTTGTGCTCAGGCCAAAGCACCGACTCGTAGATGAGCTTTGATGAGTTGAGGTGCCGCTTTTGTCACCATCTTGTGGCACGACGAAATTACTTGCAATTAACATTTTAACGTCTATCGCCATTACATTTTTTAAAAAAAATGACACACATCTTTGATGTGGTTTGAAAACATTTCTGACCCGAGTGTCTTTATTTCGTCTCACCTGCAGTGTACATTAGAGCATTTGCATGAGAAAGCTCAAAAGATGATGTTTTAGGTTTCTTGCAAATATTACTGCAAACATCAAATTTGTGTTCACGTTGTTCTGCGCATGGTGTGCCACCTTCCATCAGGCTGAATGCATTTCTCATCCCAAACTATCTCAATAGGGATGCGTAGGAGCAAAATAGTTTTTTGTCACTTCTCCTCTTCACTGATGTCACTTGGTGTCACTCTCAGGTCTCAGTACTTCAAGATCATTGAGGAGTGCGTGTCTCAAATTGTGCTGCACCGTAGTGGAACGGATCCAGACTTCAGTTATCGGAAACGTCTCGACGTGGATTTCAGCCATCTCATCGGCAAGTCACTTCCTTAGTGGAGCTATTTTGTCAACTTGAACTGAATTCTGTTTTTTCTTTTCTTTCTTTTTCTTTTTCAGAGGTTTGTGTCGATAAGTCTCGATTTGAGGAGTATGAGCAAAGAGCTTCAGAACTGGCAGAAAAGGCAAGTGTTGACCCTCAGCATTGTTCAACCATGTGTGACATTATTGTACTCTGCGACACACTCGAGACGGGAGATTAAGCTCACCAACTGACATTCTCACTCTGAAATGAATGATTCTGTGCTCCTCAAGCTTGAAGTATATGCAAAAAAAAAAAAATCTCAAAAACAGTTTCAGGCATAATTTGGGTATTTCTATTTCTAGCTTGATGAAGAGTTTGTAAAGCGACAAGAGGCCCAAGCTCAGCTGGTAAAGGGTGAAGAAAAGATAGCCGAGCTTCAAGCCGAGTTGCAGGCCTTCAAGTCCCAGGTATTGGAGGCCTTTTGACGGGTTTCAACTGCGTTACATGATTAAACCTTGATTGAAAGACATCTTCCACTCACATAATTGCTCTTTTCTTTCAATATTATGATCGCCTTTTGGTAGATGTGTTTCTTTATTTTATTTTAATGTTTTTTTTTTTTTTTTTTTTTTTTTTTAAATTTTTTCCCCCCCCAAGCCGAATGTTTTTAGGGACCTGAACCTTTTT
>NW_017805745.1:464599-513150 GCF_001891065.2 Hippocampus comes | reverse complement strand
AAACCACACAATCTCCAAAAAAGCCGTTAGCAGCACCGAGCGGGTAAATACTCGTATGAGCACACGGGCTACACGAAATAATGTTGTTGTTTGTTTTTTTTTTTTTTATTTTTTTTTTTTTTTTTTTTTTTTTAAATTTGTTCCCCACCCAAGCCGAATGTTTTGATGGCACTGAAGCTTGTCTACTGGTAAACTGACACCGTCTAATGACAACACAGGCGCCCGTCGACCATTTCTGACTTTTATGGCTATTCCATTTGAGCAAATTGTTTTAAAAACAATTTCTTTTCACAATCCTCATCCACTTCAACTAGCCTACTCCCCCTGATCTGCAGCCTCAGAGGAGGATTTTCATTGTCTTTGCTTGATAAATTTTCAATTTGACAGCAAAGAACACAGAAGGAGTACTCAAATAGCAGCGTCGTTTCAATGGCCGTGGCAGGTTTACGAACGGTCCTTACACACCATCTGTCTCGCCACTTTTATGAGCCTGAATAATCCAACTCAAATGCTCACCGTGAATTTGACCATAAATGACGTCCGATTAACCAAAGATTAAGGCTAACCCCCATTGTGCATCCTTAACCCAAAAAGGATTTTAGGATCGATGGACCACTTGTCGCCGTCACTGTTGGTGTCCTCAGCATGTTTGGGACTTAACTATTGGAGACAAAGAAGCCCAAGTTAACTAAATATGGATTTACTGCCAGACCAAACTGCAATTACTACAACTAATAGTTTAGTGGGTTTTTTTGGGGGGGCTATCACTTTCACTTTACGTGCTTACATCGATTGATCCATGTATCCAGAATGGAGTTGTACCAGCGGTTGTGTCATCTGGCGGCGGCGCGCAGGAGTTGTCTCGTTCTTCTTCGGTACCTTGTGGGGTTTCACCCTGTAACCCGGCATCGAGGTTGCCAGTTCCTCCTCCTCCTCCTCCGCCACCGCCTCCTCCGTTACCCGGTTGCCCGGCACCCCCTCCTCCACCCGGAGCGCCTCCTCCATTCGGTGCGCCTCCTCTACCCCCACTCGGATTTGGATGCGGTTCAGGCTTTTCCGCTTGCCTTGTGCTGCCTTATGGCCTCAAGCCTAAGAAGGAATTCAAGCCTGAGAATTCCACCAAGCGCCTGAATTGGTCCAAGGTAAGTACAAGTGTTAAAACGCGGTTAAATATAAATACATCTCCATTTTATCCATGTTGTGCTAGGTTTAAAGTTTCTTTTTTCTTTCTTTTTTTCCCAGACAAATGTGTATATATCGCAATAGTGCCAAGTCAGACAAGTTAATGCTAAACACTCAAAAGTGGGTTATAATGCGTAACATTTGCAAACGTTAGCGAAGCATGGGCCTGTTGTTTAAAAGGCGTGCACTCGGCAAGCAATGCCGTTTGATTACCGGTTTAAAATATTCTCCCGTGTATTGATAGCGACAGCATCTACTCCTCATCCAGTCTTGATAAAATGAGTAACCAAAAGTTTAACTTGAATTCAGTGCCCCCTTTTCTCCGCTCTTCACTTTGTCCCTGACATTTATTGGCAGCAACACACTTGTTTTTCCGGGCCTGAACAACAAGCTTCTGTGCGAAGACGGCAATTCTTGAAAATAACAGATGATGGCATGCTTCTGTTAGATCCCACTGAGTGGCACCGCGACGGATGTTGTTCCCTACGGGGCGATATTGGTTCACACTGCAAGTGGTGTTAGTTTGTGCCGTGATTAATTATTTAATGTCAGCTGTACATATGTACAGATGTTCGACAAACTAAAACATATGCTTGAAATTCGAAAGCAACATTTCAGGAGGACATGATGAGGGCTGCATCAACCAGCCACATGGGATCAAACTTTTTGAGATATTTTCAAAGAATCATTTCTCCTTCCCATGAAAATAAAGTGTACCCTATATAGTACTGTATGTACAGTATAGGATTTTAATGTCATTGATTTTCCATCTGCTCGGTGTGATTTGGTGGGTTGCTGCTTTCGTGGACGACCACCGAAATCTGTGACTGTTGAGAGTTCTGAAATTTCTGAAAGGATTTGGACAATTTAACATTCAACAAGTTCTCCAAAACATGAATTGACTAACGTGTGATTTGGGGATTTTTGTTTGTTTTATTTTGTTTTCTATCCAGATTAATCCCCAGGAAATGTCAGAATGCTGTTTCTGGGTGCTCGCCAATGATGACCAATACGCCAAGCCTGATTTGCTCAGCAGAGTTGCTCTCACTTTCGGTTCACAAAGAGCGGGTAAGACATTTGTGTGGTCATTTTTCTTTATGTGTCGCGGGACCCACTCTGCCAGTTGTGCTACATTTGTCACTGTGTAGATCGTTGTCACGTAGAAACCATCAAGTACCGACTTGCTTAACAGACATGACAAAGATCCTCCTTCGAGGCTCTCTCAGACGCCTTCTATTTTTGTGAACTTTTTTTCTTCCCTATAGAAGTGTCATTTGCTTTAAATGTGGCCGTTTCAGTGATTGTCTAAAATTAGACTAAAAAAGGGTTTCAATGTTGCGCATGGGTGTGTGGCTGCTTGTTCTTATTCAGTCCACATGTGGATGGTGTTTTCGCAGTCTATGTCCGTATTTCCTGTGAGCTCTTGAAACTTGGAAGTGAGGCAGGAGGTTTAGTTGGGGGTCGGAGGTTATGACTCTCCCACAGGCATAGTCGTGCGCACACACTTGAAGTTCATCTTTCATTTTATGCATGTTTTATGCACATCACGTGAACAACATAGCTTGATGATGAGCACAAACCCAGTCCTTGTAGATGATGCAATTACGATTCTCAACAATTACAGTTGAAGTTTTTCTGAGAACTATTTGGCAGTGTACGTTTAGTCACATTGTTTTTCACCATCTCCATTTATCAGACATAATCACACAGATATTTAAGCCAATTAGCAGCGGTGGTTATTGTGACAGCAAAACGTTGAACAGAAATATCTAGGCCTTTAGTGTCCTGGCGCACATGATGCTCACAAATCACAGTCATGTGTGTTTTTATGTATTTTGTCAAGCGCTTTCAGTAGTGATGGGAAAATGAAGCTTCAAGATGCTTCATGAACCAGTTGTCGTGTTGAGACCTCTCGATGGCACTCTGTTGAACATAGGGCTGACACAATGATTACCGTTTAAACACCTGCCAAAAAGCGAGGGAGAGACAGAGAGAGAGAGAGAACTCTGCCAAAAAGCGAGGGAGAGACAGAGAGAGAGAGAACTTTTTTTGAGGGGGTGATAATATTGTTCGTAGTTACCCGGCATTTTAAGTTTTTAGCAGATTAGTAAGACTGGCAAAGTATGAAAGAGGTCTTGTAAAAGCAAACATTGCTCTTGTGTCCTTTCCATGATTTTATTCACCATTCACCCCATGTGTTTTCGATCTTTTCACATCACTGACTTTGCAGTATTTTTCATCCAGCTGTTATCTACCTGTCAACTATATGCCTCTTCACTCAAAGCAACCCCCACCCCATCACAACATTTTTCAGAACAAAAGTACATTGAAAAGTTAAACAGATATTCAAGCTTGGGGGAGAAACAAATACTATCGGCAGAAGGTTGTGCTTTTCTGTTAGGGAAAGGACCCAAACTTTCACGGCACAATCAGAATTTTATCTTACCGCACTCCGTTCGCATCTTCAGAGAAGAGAGGATAGCGAAAAGCGCTCCATCAATTGATTGCTTGTTTTGCATTACATGCTGCAGTTTTACATTTGGGAAGGAATGCATAAAATATGTTCGGTCTTCCAGATGGTTTGAGGCAATCTCAGTTGTTTTCCTCTTGTTTTCTTGCCATCCCACTGGTGGTTGTAAGCACAGCATGACTGATTCATTCAGCTGTTAGAGAGACTTGCTGTTAGTGTGTGTCATTGAGTGTCGGTCTACCGAATGTGTTTGTTGGATTATTATCACAGTGTTAGCGTCTCATTTAAGAACAACATCTGGATTGTCATTAAACATTTAGACGGACACCATATGAAACAGTTTTTCCTCATCAAATTTTCATTGACATCCTTGTCCTTTTATGACATTTGGGTCCTTCCTGCTGTTGACTTAGACCGGGGACTTATAAGCGTAGGGCTGGGCAATTATGGAAAAAAAAGTCATCACGCTAATTATGATTGATTTTAATTAAAATTATTCTTCGTTGACTGTGAATGGCTGGCAACCAGTTCAGAGTGTACCCCGCCTACTGCCCGAAAGACAGCTGGATAGTCTATAGCGCGCCCGCGACCTTTGCGAGCATAAGCGGATTCGAAAATGGATGGATGGATTATTTGTTGATTGAAAAACATTCATCTGGTCAAACTTAACTTTAAATATCACTTAAAAGAATAACCCAGAAATAAATTGATACCAAGCAAAATATTGTATTCAAATAACATTCAATGAATGAATAAATAATAAATACCTGCTGTATGCACCTTGGCCTCTCAGGGGCAGTGTAGTGTAGCGCATGCATGGAGACTTGTGCTTACATCCACACCAAACGAGTAGAGGGAAAAAAGTCGAGATTTAACTTGATTATTAGTCCATTTTCACAAATGAGGAAGAGTATATCCTTGCGGCTGTGAGTTTTCTTATAGTTCCAGTCTGTTTGTGTGATTACAGCGTTTGTGTGTGAATATTCATTCTTTGAAAGTAAATCTCCTCTCATTTCAAGTCTTGAAACGCAACATGAGAAGTAGGGGTGTGCAAAACAAATCGATTCACTCAACTATCGGAATTTTAGTTGCCAAGATTCAATCAATCGATGTCAAAGTTCAGAATCGATTTTCATGATTTTTCAAAAAGCAAAGGTGAAGCTACCGCTTTCCTCCAGCAGATGGCAGCACGCAGCCAATTTGTTGTGGCGGGTCAGTGGCCTTCATCATTCAGCAGTGTCACACTAAGTCATTTGAATGAGCCGGCGCCTGAGCCACGCAGTCGGCTCTTTCTTAAATAAATGTGACTGACTTTCATCTGACTGCATCGATTTAAGTACATGATTCAACGTATGTCATGCTTATGGTTTATATTGTTTAGAATTGTTTGAAAAAAATACCAATAACCGTGATATTGAATCTCAAATTGGAGTATATAATCGCGATATAAATCTAATCGTCACACCGGTATTGTGATTTGAATCGAATCGGGAGGTAAGTGAATCGTCCCACCTCTCATGAGAAGTGGTTGCCGTCTCTGTGAACATGGGATGACCACTTAAAAATGCCCCTAAAATCCTCCACAACAACTACATTCTTGACCAAACAATCGCACTGCCCACACTGCTCATCTAATGAATAATGGCCCATGTGCGCTATTGAGCAGGAAAAGAACTGGCACCCATTCATGGAGAAAGATGAGGAGAATTAGAACAAGGGGGCATGGGAATGAAAGGCTTCAACAAACTGAGTCGTGGGTCGTCTTTTGTCAAAGTCTAAAATGACTTTTTTTTTCGGACAATTCTTTCAATGTATAAACATTCTCTTTTCAAACAATTTCGGTACCTCCTGTGTCGTCATCTCTGTTTTTTCCTGTGACATTTTTAAAGAGCTCCATTAGCTCTATAATGACTTTGTATGGCTGCCGAAATGTTCTGTCATTACGAGAGCGCTCATCAGATACGTAATCGCGTCTGATGGATCGCTACTCTTTGGCTGTCTCTTTCTTAGAATGGCCTTTTATTTATTTTTTAAGTTAGCATCTGGAGCACTCGAATCTGGACAAAATGGATGGTACCCTTCCAAGAAAGAAGACCGCTGAATTGGCGCTGAAATAACTTGAAACGGAATGCCCTAATGCATATTGCAAAGATATATGGTTGCGAGCATAATCGTGACACATTCATCAGAAACTTATAACTACCTACGGTGAGCCACGGAGCCGCTGAAGCATGACAAAGAGCAAATTCCTGACATCGGCTTCTTTGAGTCCCGATCTAAATCCTACTTTGGTGAAGGCACCGTTCAAATACAAAACGACGGTATCATTTTGTTTACCCGGTCTTGGTGAAATGACTACCTATTAACAGGCGACAGAAGTTTCTTGGAGAGTTGTAAAACGTGTTTGATTTCTGCGGTTGCCTCACAAGGTTGGGCAACCAAATAATACCTGAAGGATTCCATCGCTTTTATCCAGGCCAGCTTCCTGAGTTTGTTTCATAGTTAATTATGGTGGCGCACAAAAAGGGATTCATGGATAGATAGCTAAATATTTTGATGTTGTGGTTTTATTTCCCTAGCAGAATGCTTCCAACAATTTTGTCTGTGTGCGTAGTTTGACTTCTGGCAGTCACACTATCGACAATATGTTCACATGCCAACATTAGTCCTGACAATTTGTCGCAATAATAATCGGCCAAAGACCTGCACAGAAACGTATTGTTATGGAAAGCTAATCCTACGCGCGGGTTAGTCCATATCATTTCAAGGTTGACAATTTTGTAAGCGACCCGGCATGTTCTTTGGCCCTATTTTGTATGGGTTTGATTTCTGCGGTTGCCTCACAAGGTTGGGCAATAAGCGGCCAAAGACATGCACAGAAACGTATTGTTGTAGAAAGCTAATGATACGTGCGAGTTAGTCCATATCATTTCAAGGTTGCCAATTTTGTAAGCGATCCGGCATGTTCTTTGGCCCTATTTTGTATGCTCGTTGATCTCTATTTTTCAGTAGCACTCTTCTCCATCATCATTCCCCTGTTTAATTTTGGCCACCACTGTTTCTCAAGCATCAGCGTTTCAATTTCTTCCCAATTTGTGTTTTTATGTCCTCACATCACCCAAGTAATGTGTTGGCTCCTTAAAAAGATATTTGCGTTTGCAACATTTTTCCTGTTTTGATTTTTCTCATCCAGACTTGTGATTTGTGTATTTTGGGGTTGGTAAGTAGAGACAGCCGGAAGCAGACTTGCTTCCATCATCTGCATGAAATGGGCAAATGACTTTTGAGATGAGGGTGATTTAGAATTGCCTCGATCCACTAAGAGACTTGGGAAATGTTAGGGTGATGCAGACGGAGCTTGCCATACATTTAACATTTCAGAGAGATAGTCATGTCTCCGAGCAGAGACACTGTTGCCCGACCACTTATGGCACTCACATTAGAGTGTGTGTGTGTGTGTGTGTGTGTGTGTGTGTGTGTGTGTGTGTGTGTGTGTGTGTGTGTGTGTGTGTGTGTGTGTGTGTGTGTGTGTGTGTGTGTACACAAGTGACCTTTAGAGGGCACTACTCCACTGAGAATAGAGATGATGGCCTGTAAAAAGCCTTTAAATTGTGTCAATTTGTGTGCAGACCACTATGACATCGAAGAGTGATGTTTATGCAGAGGTGATATTCCAGTCGTCGAGAATTCAAGGCAATCCTGGTACAAGAAGCCAAGAGAAGCTTGATCAAGTCTGTTAATTTGCTGCTATCGGAATTAAAGTCTGACAGTAATTATGGCCCTTGGTCATCGGGTGTGAATCACAGGGAGATGTGGCCTTGCCTGGTTCACTTTGATTATCTTTCTCGCAGAACAGCTCCTCACTCCATTATTCTGATCGCCCTCTCCCGCCTTCTCCTCACTCATCTGCTGTCCCGTCCCGTCAGTATTATTCAAGGTGGTTGATGTGTGCGTTGAGACCATAGAAAGGGATGTTGACTTGCTGTCAGGGTGACTGAGCGCCAAGACTTTGCCATAGCAGGAAAAAAAAAACGGTGAGTCAAACGGAGCAGCTGCTTTGACAGATGTGTCGGAGGAGTGGATTTCATCACTTGTTGCGCATCACGTCTGCTGGATTTTGCTTTGGGCAGAGAGGTGGACGTGTGCATTCCCTTTCTTGGAAACGTTGATATCATACTGATAATTAAAAGTCGCAGGTATGAAGGAAGGCTCCGCTCCGGGCCGACTAATGGTTGCTGCATTAAAATGCACGAATGTCTGTGACGTGAGAATACAGTACACAAGTGATGAGTCATCTGGAACAGTGGTGCCCAACCACCGGTCTGCGGACCAGTACCGGGCCACGGCCCATTCGGTACCGGGCCGCACAGAGACAGACCACCGAGCTGTGAGCATATTTGCTCCATGAGACGTGGCGGAAATATGCGCCACTCTAGCCAATCGGGGTCCTCCTTCCAACGTTGGTTTGCAATTTGAAATAAACTGAATGCGTCAATCAATGAAAGAGGAAGCAGTCAACAGAAAGTAATCGTAATACAATTGCCCAAACGTACGGCTGAACTCGCAGCTACTCGGAAGCCATGACTTCTGAATATAACGCTATTTTGACAAGAGAAGTTCCTCCCCTAAGCGACGTGGAGGAGGAAGCTGTTGTGCGTGCTATGTTGTCAAAAACAAGGCGATACAAGAAACCTGTTGAATCTTTTGAACAAGTAACACCCAAGAGATCGAGTGGAAAGCTTGAAAGAGCGAGCAGAGTTTACACACCTTGCCCACGTAAACATCAGCAGTGTAGTCGCTAATAACTAGCCGGCAGCCGCCGGATGAAAGCAGCCAATCAATTGTGTCATCTTTTGATCCGTCACATATGCAAGTAGTAATGACGGTAACGTCGTAACTTACAAATGATTACGTTCACATATTCAGGTGGATTTATTATTCCTGATTGGTCCATTTCCTAGTAGTTCACTGTGTTATTTTATTCAACATTTGTTGTACAGCAGAATGACTGAAATGAAATAAGGGGGGAAAAAAATCCGTGTTTGTGAAATGTTTAAAGACTCTATAATTATCTTTCTTGTCCATACCAGTGCTTTAAAACTGGCAACATAAAATGGTTGCCGGTCCGCGAACAGCATGTCCTTGTTTCAACTGAGCTGTGACACAAAAAAAAGTTTGGGGACCACTGATCTGGAAGATGGAATACTCTGTTCTTTGCTAGAAACACCGAACAAATGTTGGATAAAATATCTGGCCAAATCAGCACACACGTCTCACACTGTTGCCTGATTAGAAAACACTGAAAAGATACGATGGATTGAATTTAAATTTAGTGTGAGTCGTGTGCAAACTGGACAGATGGAGTATTTGGTGTGTTCAGTGTGTGCGTGTGTGTCTGTGTGTGTTTTGTGAAGGGTGGTGGGGAAATTGGAGGTGTGACTTTGCTGTCTCTGAGGCCTGCCTGTCATGTACAGCATCAGTCATGCTCTTTTGCAGCAGTTTTATTTCAGCCACCGTTCCCCCTTTCGTGTTTTCACAGCGCAATTTAGTGATCCAGCCTTGCGGGAAGTTCGTGGTGGGGGTTGCCTGTTGCCAAAGCTTTGTCATGGACCTTTTGTAACCAGCTTCTCTTGACTTAAAAGATGACATTGAGTTCGTAAGAGTAGTGCCTGACTTTAACCTTTTTGCGACCTTTTCATTGGATTGGATTGTTTCCTACGCAAAGGTTATTGTCCTGTTTCCCTCGAAGAGTACAGTACAAACAGTCTAGACGTCTGTGTTTTACATCTTAAGGATAACTTGACATATGAACAAGTGTCTCGCCCTGTCAACAAAATGTCATCTTATCCTTGAATATTCTTGAAAATGATATTATGCAACTGTGCTTCATATCCATCTTTATTCCATCGATGAGGGATGGGCCACACTTTTTCATTAGCACTACCTCGAGGCCGCATAGGACCACGCGCATCCTCACCAGATAGGACAAAATATCATTCCAAATCAGGACAAAATCGACGTTTTTTTTTTTTTTTTTTGTACATCACAAGAAACTTCATGATCAAATGCATTTCCATCCACTCTGCAACATGACAAGGTTTGAAGCAAACAACCCCCCTCCCCTCCAAAACAAACAAACAAACAAACAAACAAACAAACCCACACTCACCCCACCCACCCAGCACAAAGGGCTCTCTTACATAAAAATGACATGCAAACATGGCACAAAACTATTGGACACCAAACCAATGGATTAAAAAAAAACAAAACAAAAACATAACCAATCACTGATTTGATCAGAAACTGGACCAATCTATCCAATCAGTTTAAACAATTTGCTTATTTACTGTACAGTCGACCCCAGCTGTACACGGGGCGGGGTTGGGACTGAATTGGCCCAGCCCACAAATAGTTTATGTATAATTGGCACCCAGTGAAATGCATTGGGAAAACAAATAATAATGAAAACAAATAAATTATCCCCAAAACACTGATAAACATTTAATACACGGGGAATGCAGTAGGGGAATTGAGGGGTGGGGGGGGGGGGGTAATTAAATGATCTCACCAGAGGACCAGCGCAGACTGGAAAGTTTGCAGACAAAGCTCAGATGGCCAGATTGAGATGGTTTGGCGCAGAGGAAGGACGGTCGCTATATCTGTCGAAGGGTGCTGGAAATGCAAAGAGACAGACCAAAGAGGAGATTGATAAATGTGCAGAGGGAAGATTTGCGGATAGCTGCAGTTCGAGCAGAAGATGCAGAGGATGTGGAGAAATGGGGAGAAACATTTCGGTCAGTTATTTTGGGGTTTGCGACTATTGGTGGCAGGGCTTGGTCATTACAATGCACAATCAAACTGTTGTTGTTTGGGGTCAGTTGGTGACAAGAACAATATTTTAAACTTTTATTTGAGGCCCATCTTATTCACCCATGTGAAATTGTAGTTTCAAGAGTTTTGACAGTAAATCTTCTGGCTTTTTGGCCATTGGCTTTTTCTGGGCTTTAACGATGTTGTTATTTAGTGTTCGCTTCGAAATGACTGCCAACCGTTTTGATTTCCAAAAATTGTGTGTGTCCTTTTCAACTTGCCTTATCTGTCACGCCGCATCAAATAGAGCAGTCCAACAAACCTTGTTTGTTTCTGTCCTCTCCTCTGTGTACGTTACCGCCCTTACAATTTTGAAAGAGTGTGAAGAGAGTACGTCAACTGAAGAGCCACGTAAGTCCACTCTTGTGTGACTGTCGGTGTGTTTCTGTCGTTTGGTGTGCGTAAGTAGCAGTGCACGCTTGCACACATCCCGGCACGCTTTTCAATAGGAGCTCATGTCACAAGTCGCGTCTTCACTTCATCGTAAAATGTAGCAGCCCTTGTAAGGACGGCAGGTTAAACAGTAGGACAGTCTCCCTTCCCCGTCCCTCTCTTTGCTTTTACTAGATTTTTTTTGTGTGTGCAAGCCGTGTCTATGAGCTGCAACCTGCTCATCTCTCCTACGACCTGACAGAAATGAGACACAAATGGTTTGTTTCATAAAATAGTTATATGGGAAAGGACGGCTCATTCTTGAACTCGCTAGTTTCTTGTTGACAAGATTGTTGGCAGTCACGCTGTTACTGTTAAAAAATGGCAATAATTTGGGGGATAATCATTTCCAGTCCATCTTCTTGACTTTTTTAGCATCCTTTCATGACAAATGTCTTTTTTTTTCTTTGGTAAGTATGGAATCATTTAAAATGAATAAGCAATTTCCTGTTTACTAAATGCTGAGGAACATTTTACATTTGTCTCAAGTTTTGAACAAATAATTTGGCTTCCCCTTTTAAATTGCATGCCCGTGGCTAGTCGCTACATCACGCACACCTCATGTGTCTGAACTGGGAATAAAGATAATACAGTAAACCTTAGTTAGTGAGCAATTTGCATTTGACAAAATAAACATTGAGGTGTGCAATTATTCACCGTATTGGTAGCTCACCATTTCCTGTTTGTATGTTTTCATCAGCCAAAAGAGAGGAGGAGGATCTGGATGATAAAAAATCCATTAAGAAGCGAATTAAAGAGCTGAAGGTGCTTGATCCCAAGATTGCGCAGAATCTGTGTAAGTATTGGTTTTCTTCTACACGCCCCTCACCTTCTTCTCTTCAAAGATGCTTGTGGAGGCTCTCAGTCGTACAGCTTCTCTTCAAAGAATTATATGTTTACATTTAAGTATAAAGCCTCTTCTTTCTCAAGAGCATTTTCAAAAAGTAATTCAAGCCTTCGTCAAATCCCGGCTGGATTTCCGGAATGCACTTCACTTTGGAGTCAGTCAATCCTCCATGAAGCGACTCCAGTTGGTCCAGAATGCTGCTGCTCGCCTCTTGATTGGTACTCATAAGAGGGAGCACAGAACTTCTACTTTGGCGTCCCTTCACTGGCTCCCCTTCACTGGCTCCCTTAACATTTTAGAATTATTTTTAAGATCCTATGATTTGTTTTCAAATCTTGAAATGGCCTCCCGTCACCTTACCTCTCTGAGCAACTGCGTCCCCACGTACCTGCCTCAGGTCTGTGGACCAGACACTATTAGCCTTTTACGTTGCCGGTCCCTCTCTTTGGATTGAACGTTCGGCAAGCCCCTTCGCTGCCCATTTTTAAAACTCGTCCAAAAACTCATTGTTATTCTTTGGCTTGTGACTCAACATGAGACGTGATTTTTAGTGTGACTGTTTTTGTGCTTTCTCCTGTCTTGGTTATGAGTTAATTGTGTTATTGTTGTATGAATTATTTTTCATCTACAACACTGCAGCTCCATGTACAGCAGTGGTTGTTTTAAAGTGCTTTCAAAATACCGTTGTGTTGAGTTGCGATGTCTTAAAAAGAAATGAGCGTAATCAGGCCACAGACTGTGATAAACCACGTTGCGGCAATTATGGAATTGGGAGCCGGCGGTTACATGGCAGTGGATGCGGTAAATAAACAACTACTGTATGAAAACATTGCATCCAAGAAGGAACGTTTTCAACATTTGCAGTGTTGTTTTAAATTCTTCTTTTTTTAGCACTTTTTCTGATCAACGACTTCATTTGAGGAGCAGCTTTCCAATTTTGAGGACCAGGTTCATCCCAGTGACCGGACGCAAGGGTTTTAGTCACCAACATAACATAGCAATATCACAGAGGAGGTATCGCAATTGAATATTTCAGTATCGCAGTGTCCTACTAAAAATCCTCTCGAGTAATTGTGTATTGACAATGACTAGCTATGGCACTGTGCTGCGCCAGTGACATTGCAAGCTGGCTGACATATCCAAAGTGCCATTAGCGGCTCGTGCATTGATGAAGAACGCAGCTAGCAGCGGCGAGAACTAATGTCAGTTGCACGACACATTGAACATCGACATTTTCTGCCGGGTAATATGCTTCATTTTGGCACAAGGACTCCTCCCCGATCGGTTAGGAGGGACCCACCGGGTTTGATGCGCTCCCCGCCTCCCGAGTCCCCCATTTGCTGCTGAATGGAAGCATTTTATGGAGCAGATCCGAAAACTCGAGGCACTTTGTGGCAGTGATATTTTTAAACATTCAGCGCAATCGTGGGCATTACGAGTTTGGCAGCTCTTTCTTCCCACGTCGATGCCCTTTCGCAGTTTGGCTTTTCAATGTTTGATTGAGGTGCAAAATGCAAAGTCTGCTTATTTTGAGCCTTGGGAGTCCGACGCTGCATCTTTTTGAGTGGTGGCTTGAGCCGAGATGGGGAGCCCCAAACCCGTACATTCATGAGGCACCTTTATACCCTCTGTGACATTTATCAATTTATCAATTTCCTTTCCATGTCTTGGTTTCTCTGCAGCCATTTTCCTGGGTTCTTTCCGCATGCCTTACAACGAAATTCGTCAGATGATATTGGAGGTGGACGAAGAACAGCTCAGTGAACCAATGATTCAGGTGGGGTTATTTTTGGATCATGTTTTGTCTGACAGCGAATTGTCTTGGTGTTTTTAACTCAATGGCATCTACACTTCGGGAAAAATGAGACTCCTCATTCGTCTTAATCAATTTCGGGGGCTTTCATTTTTGACTATGGTATTTCCCGCAGTGTAAGGCGCACCTAAAAGCATTCGATTTTCTCAAAAGCCGACAGTGTGCCTTATAGTCTAGTGCGCCTAATGTAGATTCAGTAACTCTCTTTATATTCCCCATTGAGTTGTTTCCCTGTTAGTCTTTCTATGCCATCTAATAGTGATTATTAGCAGGAACCTATTGTAACCTAAAAGGGTTTGTGTTGATTCAATTGTCTTCATAACTTTTGTCTTTCATTTATAGTTTTGTAACGCCATTTGTATTTATATGTTTAATGTGCCGTGTTTGTGATCAGTTCTCATTGTTACAGCTGCAGCAGTTGTGAAGGCTCTACTGTACATAAATAAAGCTGAATTCTATTGTATTCCTTTAGCGTCACACCACCATCTAGTGGATGTGTTATGCAACCTCAGCCACTATTGTATGCGCCTTATAATGCAGTGTGCCCTCTATATGAAAACCGTTTTAAAATAGGCCATTCATTGAAGGTTCACCTTATAATCCGAAGCGCTTTATAGTGCAGAAAATTCGATATTCTGACAAGAGCAGATTTTTGTTTGTTCTGGCCCATAGTGGTGGTTGTATATTGAGCCAGCCCGGTGGACCAAGGAACAGATTAATCTGGCTTTGAGCGCCCAATAAAATTGCATGAGGCTTTTTTTTGTGTTTTTTTTTACATTTTTTCAAGGCAGAAGGGTAGTTTTTCTGCCAAAAATGTTGTCGTATCAGATTTTTGAGATGGAAAGCCAGAAAAAGAACAAAGCATGAGAGTGAGTATCGTGTTCCAGAAAGCCCCAGCACTACTTTAGTTTGGAGATGTTCGGAAAAGTGAATATCTAACATCACCACCTTGCTGGGCGCTATACAGTGTTGAAAGCGTCAAACATCCTGACCATACACAAATCTATTTTATTTTATTTTTTTAATGTATGTGTTTCTCTTTTTTTTTTTTCCTTTTCTATTTCCCCCCCCCCCCCTTTCTCATCTCAACCCGCCAGCTACATTTATTCCTTTTTCCCCTCTTATCATTGCAGAACCTTGTGAAGCACTTGCCTGAGCAGGAGCAGCTGAATGCTTTGGCCAAGTACAAGAATGATTATCCAAATTTGTCAGAGCCGGAGCAGTTCGGGGTTGTAGTGAGTGTCCATGCAAACAAACACATGCAAACAAACTCGCAAATGTAATATTCTTTCTGTACTTAATCCAAAACGATTCAATTTCTACATCACATCTGCAGTGACTAAGGGTCCATTTGCACAGGAATTAAACTACTGAAACCGGATTTTTTTTCTTCTCTTTGCATTCATCCAAAGGTCTCTGTCCGTATAGACGTTTTTAAAATGCTGACACTTTGAGGTATGGGAGTCGCGTGCTCCCGATGGCAGGAAGCAATCAAAGGCAGCTTTCTTTATATTGTGCATTTCATCCACAATGTGCTTCACATCAGTTACAAAAACAACATTTAAAGGCCAAAGAATTGAAGACATTAAAAAAAAACAAAAGCACTAAAGACATTTAAAAGAAAGCAGAGAAATAAAAAATAATTCACTGGAACCGCTAAAAGAATATGATTTGGGAAAAATTGATCGTAGAAATGCTTTAAAATCAGAAGTAAATGGGAACCATGGCAACAAAGTTTGAGCAGTGTCATTATCGTGCAGAGCATACACTTAACAGCGGCTCCGTGTTCCGCCATTCATGAATGCATACTTGTGAATGTGCATATCTTACTTTTCATATCGTATCATATCATTTTTATTCATCCACCCCTCGCGACCCCATTGACAAGCGGAGATGTGCTGGTCGACTGGTTTTCACGTCCGTCTCATGGTGTAGAGGTGCAGTGTTCAATTCCGGCTTCGGCCTTCCTCCATGCAGTTTGAATGTTCACCTCATCCCTGCGTGGGTTTTCTCCGGGTACTCCGGTTTCCTCCCACATTCCAAAAACATGCATGGCAGGCTCATGAAACCCTCGAAATTGTCCCTCGGTTGGCTGTCAACTGGTTCAGAAAATGGATGTATGGATACTTGATAAGCCATTTGTCAACAGCCACTGACTGTTACAAGAATGAATTGATTGCCCTTTTTTTCTGTGAAAAAAAATCAAAATTGTTTCACAGAACGTGAACATTCATAATGTGAGGATAAAGCGGTTCAGAAAATGGATGGATGGATACTTGACAAGCCATTTGTCAACAGCCTCTGACTGTAACAAGAATGAATTGAATGGCCTTTTTTTTCTGTGAAAAAAAATCTAAATTGTTTCACAGAACGTTAATGTTCATAATGCGAAGACTTACCTGAAATGTACGTTTCCTCACGTAGCGGTCATACACAGCGGCACTTTCAAATGAATATTCTCAGTCACAGCTTTTTAACAGTCAGTCTTTTTGAGCCTTAAATGACACCTGGACTACCTCCTTAATTTATGCACTTTTAAAAAGAAACACTGCTGTCGATTTCTTTTCAAACGAGGCTTGCGGAGAAATTTGCATGAGGAGCGTGTCACTTTTTGAACGTGCCATGTCTCCTTCAAGCAGCATGTTTACCGTAAGGAGAAAAAATATATTGATATATATCTTACCATGTTTTTACTACCCAACAGGAACAATTGAATAACTTTAACAAAAAAATGTCGATCCAACTGTATATTATAATTCTTGCTGGACTTGATAATTGGACTTGGCTTCAGCTTGGTTAATATCCATATTTATTATACGAATAACCCCCACTCGTGTGTAGTCAGCTCATGACTGGCAGCGTTTTGGATTAGTCTTTCATCTGGGATTTAGATTGTTGTTGACACTTCACACGGACGCATTTTACAAGTTGCCAAAACATTTACTCCCAAATATGTTCTTGTACAGCGCTTTACGGTCCAAAGTATTAAAATGTAGTTCTTTACATTATTCGTTTTTTTATTTTATTTTTTTTTAAATCCTTTCACTTTTGAAAGAACACACACATACGTACGTACGTACTGGGATAGTCATTTGATATCTTTGCCCTCGCTGTAATTACACGAAATGGAAAATCAAATTGCACAGCCAGCTGTCTTTTTAACCCACCACGCATCCACAATCACCGTTGTGTCCAGGTCTTGGGGCCCAACGCAATATTTTCCAATTTGCTCTAATTGTGTGAGAGTCGTAATCCAAGGCAGCCTGTTGTGTGTATTCCCTTCACCTTCCCTGTATGGACACTAACTCTATAATTAACTTAACAGTCCTGGGTCCCAAATCGAATCAATGCCAGCATCTATTACACCTGCCTAGCAACACTCTTGAGCATGATGGTCGCCGGTATGTTTCTGACATTAAACTTGCTTGGCGAGAAGGCATCTGGAGTTGGTCATTTTCGGGAGATTCATCTTTATTTATTTCACCTCACCTCCCTTTTCTTGATCTTCCGTCTGTGTGTCGTGTCCTAGATGAGCGGCGTGAAGCGACTGCGCCCACGACTCAACCATATCCTCTTCCGACTGCAGTTTGACGAGCAGGTCAACAACCTGCGTCCAGATATTCTGGCTGTAAACGCCGCCTGCGATGAAGTCAAGACGAGCCGCTCCTTTGGCCGCTTGCTGGAACTTGTGCTGCTGCTGGGCAACTACCTGAACGCGGGTTCCCGTAATGCCCAATCGTTCGGCTTTGACCTCAGTTCCCTGTGCAAGGTGAGCCTTGACCGATTTTTTTGAGAATTTCAAATGTGATCAAGCAAAATGGCCAAATTGAGTTTTAGGCCCATCATTTAGGGTGCGCTATCATTTTCATTCATAGTAATTAAACAAATCACAATCATCCGGCAAGGTCAAACGCAGGGTCGGCGTTAATCGTGGGTATTACTTGTGTAGCCAGCGCGTGTATTTTTGGCCTTTGTCTAGATCAGTTACGGGGGTTCACCTTCACTGCGCTCACATTAGCAGATACCTGATATAGCACTGATTTTTATCCGCATCTACAATCAGGTGGTCTCAAAATATGCAATTTCATGCGCGTTTTTTTTTTCCCTCTGTCTATGCTGACATGATGCATATCTGCTGAGAGCAAACAATAAAATCTGTCCCTTCAACTGTGCAGTGTAGATCCAAACTGGATTTCTTAATGGTTGGTTCGGCAGCAGCTACTTTTATCAGGATTGGTTTTGGGGCGACTTGGTCTGAACATTTAATTCCAGCCACAAACAAATAAGGAGACCCCCCCCCCCCACACCCCCACACACACACACACACACACACGTGCGCAATAACAGTCTCATCCAAATCAGTCATTTGTTTGCAAAAAATAGGCAATTTAGAATTTTGTAGAGGTTAAACTATATCAGGTCTCATTTCCACAACGGTTGAAATCCTTTCAAAGCGCTGAAAAAAATGCAAACAGAAAACTAACCCTGGCTAGTACAAAATTAATCAATCCAATCTAACCTTAATCACGTATGCGGACCTCGTTGGACTATCCTTGCTTCAGGTGGCAAGGACTTGGCTAATGCCTGTGCATTTTCTATAGCATGAAGACGGAACAGTCACTTTTTCTGCACGATAGTGATGATGACAGAGAGTAGAGTGTAATCCTTGGGTAGGAGACTCATCCATCTTGAGCTGCATAACTACCAAAGCAGCCATTCATCACTGACAACATTCTGCCCTGTTAAACTTGGGCTTTCAATATTACGTTCCGATAAATAACATTTATGGTATGTGTCTACTTGATGAATTGGGTGAACAGTGGTACAATCAACATGAGAAAGTGTTGTTGTTTTTTTGGCGGGGCGGTGGGGGGTTCTTCTTTTTGAAATATGCTGATGATTCAGTGCACATTTTGGATGATTGTATCACCTTTGTGGTGGGTACGAGGTAGATGCTGATATGAAAGGCTGATTACTGCAAACATTACCCTTCTGTTTACATTTGACTTTTAAGCACTGTGCAGCAAATAGAATGTTGAGATTGTCAACTGTGAAAAATATGTGGATGAATTAAGAAGCTCCTGTGAGAATTTAAGAAGGAAACAAGCAAACGATTAATTCAATGGATAATTTGGTGGAGGGTATCTTCATTATCCAAAGCTGCCAACTGTTACCGATTGTCCTTATTTTGTGACAGAAATCATTGCACGTTAACTCGTTACGCCCATAACACTGATTGTTCCGGATATTTAAAAAACAAATCACGGGTCACATTGCTGAAACAGGTTGAAAAGGAGTAAAAATGAGTCATGTGTTTGACGACATGCCAAATGCAGAAGAAATTAGCACCTGGAGGACCCACTTATTGACGTGCACACTTTCAGGAAGAAGTTACACCAGCCGCAGTAACTATTGTTCCTGCTTTGCATGACTGGAACATGCCGCCGACTTCAAAATAAATCTGACCTTACCAAATAATATTTGGACATTAATGCCCTGCAATGCTTTTGTTGTGAAGTTTTTTTTCCGGCAGCGTGTCACGGCATGACAGCTGACATGAGTCATCTTCCAGACTGTGTTTAGGGTGTTTGTTTTGCCGTCACAAACTCTTGTTACCGACATCAAAAACACATAGCTGTCCTAAAACGTTCAAGGGCGCGTAAAAAAAAAAAAAAGAAAAAAAATCAAATAAAGACTGAATTGATAAACAGATCAGATAATGGATGGATACACTGACACTGAATTACGCCTGTTGCCTGGCGTGAAGCTACGCTTCAGTGCTTCAAATTGGCTGGCGAGAGCTGTCGGCGTCTGATTGTTTTTTTGTCTTTTTTTCCAAGGGTAGTTCAACAAACGTGAATGACTATGAACAGTTTGATGTGCTAGCCTGACACAGTTGTTGTTCCTACTGATCACTTTTGAACAAACCTGGTTTACTCAAGTGTGTTGTAGCTGGCAAAATTGCGACTGTGGTTCTCGTCTCATGCTGTGTTAAGACTAGTGGGGGACGCATAGGAGATATTGTTTATTTCATACTTCCCCATTAAAAAAGTAGCTTTGTACCACAAGTCACATTGATGTACTGTGTAATCATTCAACTTGCTATTTGGGGTTAAACAAAAGACTATTTCTGTATGGATGGGTTTCGGTTGGAATCTGAACTCCCTCTGTGCAGCTTGACAATACTAACGTGGATATTGTTATTAATGCTGACAGGTGTGACGCTCATGATAATGAAATAACAAATTAAAAAAAAACTGCAGTTTAGAAACATGGCTTCTGGTATTTTGAAAAATAATACAGTGTAATATGAACATTCATGGTTAAAATGATCACAAGAAGTAGTATTTAGTTGCTTATCTGATTGCCTTTGCGTCTTGCAGTGAACACCATGGTTCCTTACACATTGGTCCATATTTTAGTGCTACTTGAATTGGTT
The DNA here is from genome assembly GCF_001891065.2 of Hippocampus comes. NCBI lineage: Eukaryota > Metazoa > Chordata > Actinopteri > Syngnathiformes > Syngnathidae > Hippocampus > Hippocampus comes. Next base: position 493,097 of record NW_017805745.1, on the reverse strand, counting down.
ATTGCCACCCTGTGAATGTATTTTTACTTTTTTTTTTTTTTTTTTTTTGGGTGGCTCTCTGATTTAACCAGCTGAAGGATACTAAGTCAAATGACCAGACGACCACGTTGCTCCATTTCCTGGCCCAAATATGTGAAGAGGAATTTCCAGATGTGATCAAATTTGTTGAGGACCTTCAACATGTGGACCGAGCAAGCAGGGGTAAGCGTCATGCAAATTCACACTTGACACACCTAAATTTTTCCATTTTACAATTTCTACAACCATTTGAGAAATCAAAGTACACTGCACTTTACATAGAGTCAACTAACTACCTGCTTGCAATTCATGACTGTCCTTGAGCGTGGTTCGAATAATCCTCGTGAGCAAATCCGTCCGTCTGAAATAACACATTTGCGCAAGTAACCTTTCATAATTTTCTTCTCGTTATTTTTTTCAATAATTAATGACATACACAGATAAGTAGTAATATGCAACACTTTATTCCTTTGAATCTCATCTTATTTCTGTGTATCTCTGTGAGTGTTTAAATTTTCAAATCTTCACTTCTACAACATTCCAAGGCACTCACGATGTCCCAACATCGTTGAGCTATTTTTAGAACTGGCCTTCGGGCTACTCATCGGGGGGTCCTTGGGGGCCTTCCTGGTGCCCATGGGCACCACGTTGGAGACCCCTGTGCTACAGTTTGCCATTTGGCCAAATAAATAAAGACAAACTTGTCTTAGTCGAGATTGTGATATCAACACACCCACACACTAAACTGAACTCTGATGCCACTGACTGATTAACAACGAAATGGTACTCTACATTTAGTCTGTCAGTTTAGATTGGCTTTTTATGCTCCCCGCCAACCTGAAAAAGGACAAAAATGTTTGAATGGATGGATGCTAAAAAAAAAATATTATTTGAGATTTTTACCTGACAGCAACAATACATTTGTTTTATTTTATTGACTGAGAGAGTTGTGCAAAAGTAGAATTTAATTAGTTAAATTGCATAACCACAAGCATTGGAATCTCTTTTGGTTTTATTGGGAACCAGTGCCTGGTATTTTTGGACTGACTCCAAAAAGTCTGAAAGGTTGATTTTAATTATTTGTTCAAAGTAACTTTCGCGGGATATTCTATCAGCAAAAACTCATTATGATCTCGACAGGACAGAGAAAACACTCGACTGGGAAAGTGGCATTAAACTTTTAACCTCAAAATTAATTTTTGTGAAGAAGATAAGCAGTAAATAGTGTTCCCTCCAAATGACCTGACAAAGTGCCTACCTGTATAACTGGTGAGGTGATAAAAGGGGAATGAGAGTGTTTTCTTATTGAATTCAAGGGAAGTGGACTCTTTCTGAAGATGTTTTACTAATTCAAAAATGGATGGCTGGAACCCCCCGTGTTGTCAAGCGATTAACATTTTTTAACTAGTTCATCCTACAATTTTCCATAATAATCGCAAATTGCGATTTTTCAACGAAACCTGTGACAGATATGTACTTAATTAAAATAATAAATGTAAAAACCTCAAACACAAAGTATACATAATGTGTGTGTGTGTGTGTGTGTGTGTGTGTGTGTGTGTGTGTGTGTGTGTGTGTGTATATTTATTCATGGTCTTTGTGAATATCCAAATAGCATGTGTTAGGTTAGTTGCATTCTATGTGTTTGAAATCTGGCTCACGTTCTTAAGTATGCTTGAGTGTGTTTGCTGTCTCAGTGTTTTCCGTCTGAAAGCGTAATTGCATTTTCAGTCCCTTAATTCCCAAACACAAAATGATCAACTGTATAGTGGAGCTCTGTGTCCTGTGCCCTGTGAAAGTGTGCGCAGAGATGTGTGCTACTCATTCTTATTTATCACACAGCGGGTTGGCAAAGTAGTAAAACCGGTGTCAATGGGGGATTTGACCCCCGCAAATGTAACAATTTTTATTCCTTTAAATCGTTCTACATCTGGCAGCAATCTCTCTGCCACATAGCCGTTCAGACTCCAGCGCCCATAAAATCACTCTGGCTTGTACACACAGAAGTAAAATGAAGGGAGACACAAACATTTGCTGGCACTGACTTAATATGCCTCATAGGTCCATGCCACCAGATTGGTTAATATTGACTAAATTGTTTTATATATTTTGTAGATCTAGCTAGCTAGCTTGCCAGCTATCGCACTGTATTCCTTATACCCGTATTCCCTTCTCACTAAGTATTTGTATCAATGTACATTTGCTGCTACTTCAAAATAAGGAGCCTATATTTTTGGGGGGACAAGTACAGTCTAATCACGGTAATTTAAGTCATAAATTATTTTTGATATTTTTGGGGGGACAAGTACAGTCTAATCACGGTACTAATCACGGACTTTCCGGAATTGGCAGGCATGGCCATCGTAACAGAAAGTGTGGCTCATTGCTTCCTTTGCTTGACGATGCAGATTCTCTCACCCTAACTCATGTTTTTTTGCAGATTAGTAAGGATACAGATGATCTGGATTTGACAATTGGTGGTTGTTTTAAAGTGCTCTATAAATACAGTTGAGTTGAGAATTGAGAATTGCATCTGTACATGAAGTGTAAATCTGTTGAGACTGATATGTGAGCATCTCTGTGTCTCCACTTTCACTTGATGTTTTTTTACTTCATGTAAAACATTATCTGGGGTAACATATGACACTTAGACTGTCAACGTTTTAATCATATCCCCTTAGTAGCATCACGTGTTTAATCACACATCTGCAAAAACAGTTAGTCAAATGTTGTCCATGAACTTTGACTCAGTGTTTTGTGTTTCTCCACCTCGTGCAATTGATTCATATGAACAACACATATGTCTTTTGTCTATTTTTCTCTGTCGTTTCCACAGTACAGTACAGTGTGGATGTATTTTGGCCACTTTGATCCATTTAGACCCTCAATATAGTAATGCATTTGATGTCTGAAATAACTCTGTTGTCCTTTCTGCTTCTTTTTCCTCCAATTTTGTTGGCATGGCATTGTGTGTTCTTTGCACTATTATGACTCTGCGTGCGCCTGAATGCATGCGGGTGTGTGTTAGTGTCTGCAGAGAATTTGGAAAAGAGCCTCAGGCAGATGGAGAGGCAGCTGTTGCAGCTGGAGAGAGACCTTGAGACTTTCTCGTCCCCTGATGACCCCAGTGACATGTTTGTCAATAAAATGGCAATATCCTTTAAACACATGAAATACTACATGGCATACTCAGTAGATTTTTTTTTAGATATACAGTGGTGCCTTTAGCATACGAGTGGACCAATTTGAGACGTTGCTTGAATTTTTTTTTCTTTTTTTTCGTGCAGTGGCAGGTGTCTTAACTCACTTGACAACAAATGGCAATTCGTTGGCTGTAATCAGTAAATGTTCCGTCAAAAAGAGGCTTCAAGCTACCCCCCCCAATTACCAGCTGAAGGACACTGTCAAACAACCACTGAGTTTCTGCTAGCTTAATGCTAATATACAATGGGAAACTGCAGGCACACAGTTTAACAATTTGCATGTAGTTGGTGTGACCGAAGGAAAACAAACAGCAACACATGTAGACAGATAATATAAACCAGAGTGTGCATGAAAATGTTGGTCTGCTTCTCAAAGGGGCAGCAGAGGTTACTGTTTTGTACCACTCCCCCCCCCCACCCCACCTGCCCACCCAAATCCGCCAACCTCATGGTTTAATTTAACTGAAAACCTGGGCAAAGTCAGGCCCACGCGCCATGTTTGGCCAATATAGGGAATGTTTGTGATTCGTATTAGTTCATATTTTTATTTTTGTTTTTCATTGGCGAGTTGCACACTGGCCTAAGGCTGTGATGTCAGACATCTTATGCGGCTATGTGATATGCCGTTGTGCCCTTTGCAGCCGTGGATATATGAATAGTGTCTATGGATCCCGAAAAAAAATCTTGTTTTAAAAATGAAGGCCTTAATTAGCTTCTTGCTTTACTGCATCTGCCTTTCAAAGGTCTTGCAAATGCCAAACTGACAGATTTCAAAATTTGTGTTTTGGTGCAATGTTGAGCAGGGGTGAGCAGAACTGTCAGCATTTGTCATCACTCATTGCGTGGGCAATTTCTCCTGATAATGATGGAGTCTCAACTTGGAACGGCTACTTTGAGTTTATGATCGATATTCAAACTGTCAGTGCACCGTGGGCATGTTTTTATACATTTTGTCGATATGACTGCTTGCACACATACCTTATTTCCTAATCGTAACAACATGTTGTATGGCTACAGAAGTAGCAGCTCATCAAAGCAATACAATTTACTGCTTGGTAAAAAAGACAGGCCGGCACATTCGTGAAGCCTTTGACAACCGCTCCAGTTCCTTACAAGGCCTTTTTGCAAATGTCATTGTCCACATTTCCTCCTAAATTTGGTAGGCAACAGAGTATTTTCTGGACCCCTCAGTTTGACATGTCAATTGCTGTTTTGGCTCACTCGTAAGTAAACTGCTCCAGTTACCTTGGGTTTGATGTTTGCCGTCTGCAGACTAACTGTGTCAACTCCATCAGATATTCAATGGGATTTAGAAACAGGGCACTTGTCCAAACTTTTGTTCCCAGCCAATCTCCGGTCTTATCTTCTGGGCTCTGAAAATGTAGCAACATTTTTTTCTGCGTCTGTAAATAGTTCCATCCCTAGCCAGAATTTGCCGTGACCATATCATTTAACTCTGGTAAAAGGTGCATTTTTCTTCCTGGTAACTACAAATTTGATCTTCTAGTTTTAAATTTTAAATATGTTCCCGGAAGTCGCCGACAACCTCGCGCCCCCGCCCTTTGCGCCACCCCTGGGTAGCCGCAATATAAATAACATCAGGTTAATCCTGACCTTTCCTTTTGAGCCTTTCAGGCGACTTCATGTACTTGCGCTGCTAATATGCTGCATGCATAATGAATTTGTGCTGGACCTTGACCAACACCCTCACAGCTTCAGCAAGGTGGCACGTGAGCAGTATGGCAAGCTTGTGACCATGCACAGCAGCATGGAAACGCTTTACCTGAATCTTTTGGAGTATTTTGCTGTCGATCCAAAGAAAACATCGGTGGAGGAGCTCTTCACTGACCTCAGCAACTTCCGGACCATGTTCACAGTGAGTACACTGGGATGCGTTACGTGCACTTTTACCTGTTGCAATTTTTTTTCTGTTTCATTCATGTTGAGGGCCGTTATGGCTGTTCGTCATCGTGGCGTGCGTGCGTGCGTGCTGGTGTCGACAAAGTCAAATGGGAGTAAATGTGACTGAATGTTAAATTTGCATATCCCATTGATTGTGTCAATACATATTTTCCGTTTATGTTTACGATATTATCCTTGGGCCAATTTCTAAAGCGTTACATTTCATCATCATCATCATCTCATTGACGTTACCGTTGGGTCCCACTGAACATTTCCGTCAATGATAATTGAAGAAGCAAAGCATTGTAAGGACTTTGAATATATGGCCAGAACTCCCCGTGCTGTCATTTATTCCACTTTAATAGGCCAAGGTGCAAGCAGCTAACACCCTGAGTCATTTGTTCAAAAGGTGCCTTTCCGCCATCATCCTGCTGGAAGCCAAAGTGAGGTCAAAGAGCGCGTTCACGCACTAAATCTCAGCACAGTCACCTCTTGGTCACATCTGTGTCAGCATATACACTGCTGTGCCAATGTCCATGCTAATAGGTACATGTTTGGAGACCACTGCGTGTAATGAACTGAGCCTTAAACCGCAAGTATGTGTGCTGTGCTCTGAAAAAATGTGCACTTGTTTGTGTGTGCGTGGGGGAAGGGGGAAGCTGTGCGGCTTTTCCTCGACAAAAAAAAAAAAAAAGCAGCGAAATGACAAGTGCATACAAAGGCCTACCCAAACAAGCGCACACACATGCCGCATGCTCAGTCACCCATAGGAAGGAGACCCAGGGCGAGGCCGCACATCTGACAGGAATCCAATTGAGCGTGGCTAATGGTAGACATCCAGGAGAAGAGGCAGGGGGAGTGGGAGGGGGGGGGACAGACCTGGAGTGATGAGGAGAGCTGAGGGCAGTGTCTCTCTCTCCCTCCCTCTCACTCTGCATCATCACTCTATTAAGAGTTTTGTACGCACAATATGGCATGACTCCTGACATTTTTGGAATGACAGAATACTGTCGTGATCTTAACTTTGATTACTTTGTTTGACTTTGTGGACCTTCAAATCTAAAATACAACTTTATTTTGGCCTTTTGTTCCACACATTCCCTTCTTTTCCCTCTGTGATTATTCATTTAATTTACTCTCCTAAAACCTTGCTTTCTCTTTTCTATTGGCATCAATGACACCCCCCCCAACACCCCTCGAGAATCTGCATCGCAATATAGATCCATGTCCTATTACGATGACCTTTCATCGAGTTATGTCTGATTACATCTGTCATTGCTTTGCAGGACAGCAGGGAATTTGGTTGAACCTAAGATATAAGGTTAGCATAAATCCATTCAAATCTGTGACTTAACCATTAATAGGTTGTTGCGCAAGTGAGCACGTCATAACTTGGTCAATTTCATGCCACAGTATTTGTGTTACAATCTTTTATTATTATTATTATTATTTTTAACTCTATTTACCTTTCCTTTTTGAATTTAAGTTTTATTTGCCATGAATTGTTTTTGATAATCCCAATCATGTGTTTATTATTTTCTCTGCGAGGGTATTAGGATCAGTGTTTCCGTCTGCTTACAAGTAAGGAAAGTAGGCTTTTGAGGTCCCTAGAATTTGCGAGCTGATGCCATCCACCAATTTGCATAAGAACCTCATTTGCATGTTGTTCTAATGGATGCTGTAGGGGGGAAAAAAATCATGTTGCCAGAGAGACACTATGGTGAGTAAAAAATAATGGAATGTTTGGACCTGCAAATGAACAAAGGCTGCGAGAGAGGACGCAGTTGTATTATTCCTGTAAATACCCATCTGGTTGCCTGATTTGGATTTTTAACATCAACCAAGCACTCAACATGAGCACTTTACGCATTTATATACAAAGGTGATATTGTTCAAAAATGAATTCAAATTCACGTCACATTGTACCTTATTTGTTCCCTTCACGCTGAGGGCTCTATTTTGCATTTTAAAAGAGCGTCATGATTTCTTCGGAGAACCATGTTATGAAGTGAGTACTGATGAGAATTGAAAGCCATGTCCCTCAAATTCTTGTCTTTGCCCTTTTTATCCTCAATTCAAGATGGCAAATTGTTTGCCAAGCCTTAGCTGTGAGGTACTTAGGGCGGGATTGTCCAGGTAACCCACGTTACCGTCCCTCCATTGGTTTGTGGGCCACAGTTTGTTCTATTTCCAGTGCTTAACTTTTCTTCTGTCTCAATGATCTCCTTTTTTACTTGTCAGCAAAAACTGTTTGTGCTGTAATGAGTAATAATATCCATCCATCCATTTTCTGAACCGCTTTATCCTCACAAGGGGCGCGGGGGGTGCTGGAGCCTATCCCAGCTTTTTCCAGGCAGTAGGCGGGGGACACCCTGAACCGGTTGACAGCCAATCGCAGGGCACACAGACAAACAACCATCCGTGCTCACACTCACACCTAGGGACAATTTAGAGTGTTCAATCAGCCTGCTATGCACGTTTTTGGAATGCGGGAGAACACCCGGAGAAAGTCCACGCAGGCCCGGGAAGAACATGCAAACTCCACAGTGGAAGGTCGGAGCCGGATCGAACCCATGACCTTTGCACTGTGAGGTTGGCGCGCTAACCACTGGACCACCGGGCCGCCCATGAGTAATATAACGTATTCAAATTAACCATCATTTAAGCACCGCTCTTTCAGATGGTAGACTTCTTACTCCTTAACTCCTTGTACACATATGAGAATATGGTTCTAGTGAATACAGTCCCGTCCAAAGTATTTGAACATCAGCAGGTGTTCTTCAAGCAAAATAGTGCCTTTTTCATTAATAATGTCTGATGCCGGACATCACGACGAGTGAAATGTTTTTTATTTGGAGAGTAAATAAAAATAATTTGTATGACTTGACCTGTATCAAACTCTCATCCACCACTGTAAACCGTCCGACGTCATCTGAATACAGCAAAAACTTTATTTTTTTTTAAATCCCACTGTTTTTAAATGTTTTTTTTTTCTTCTTACAGCAAGCACTCAAAGACAACATGAAGCGTAAAGAGTCTGAGGAGAAACAGAGGAGAGCACAGGCAGCAAAGGAAAAGGCTGAGCGTGAAAAGCAAGAGAGACAGCAGAAGAAGAGCGCCTTGCTTGAACTCAACGCAGGTAAAAACCATTTCACATTTGCCGAACAACTTTTGCATGCGGTTGCTGTTCCCCATTACATGCCTGTATGCTCCTTCAATCAAGGATCGAGGTCTAATTTTTGTCACCCGGGCTAGTTTGACACAAGCACCCTTCAGTGAGTTTCATTAAAAACTCCTCCTTTGTGGTTTCAGTTCAGTTGGATAAGGTGTGAACACTGTCAACAAACGCGTGTGATGCGGGCCAACTCAAATCGAAAAACATTCGTGTAAGTTCGCGTGTGATGTCAAAAACATGTGACTTTAGCCTGCTGCGGCCTGTATGAGCGCCTTGATTTTGACCCTAGACAGCTTCTCTTGGCGTTCTGTGATTAGTAGAAGTGACGGCTGAAGCGAGGTGACTCCCACCATGCTCAAAAATATTTATGTTGATGTCATGACATCCATCTGTCCATTTTGTATGGCTTGCTTTATTCGGGGTCACGGGTGATCCATCGAGATAAATAAGTATTCCTTCGGCACGTAAACTGCAAGATCTCCCCTTGTGGATGATGTCGTTGATCGTGTATGCGACATGGGTAATCCGCAGACAGAGGTTTTCAATCAGCGCCTATTTTCCGTTTATTCGTAGACCTTTACTTTCACCAGTTAAGAAACTATCATAACAATGACAAGATTATCTTTGAACTGCTATGTCAGAAACATCGACGATCATTACAGTTTAGTGTAGTGTGTATTATCACATTTGCATATTTAATTGACGTCACCTATTTATGTGCACTTACTACTTTAAAAAATGTCCATGACTGTGCCCTTCAGTGATAATTAAACTAGAAATTAAGAATGTGCTTCAAACTTCCAGTTGTTGTTTTTGGTTTGTTTTTTTTCCCTCCCCCCTTTGGAGTATTGCTGATGCCAAGAACTTGTTCAACAACACAGCCTGCAGACCTATTTTCAATGCCAAAACCAAGACTGGCAGCAAACGGCCCATCACTCTCAGCCCCATACTAGCATCTATAGCTAACATTTGCCAACTATTGTAGCTTGCCTGCAGACAGAGTGCACATATAAAACCAACGCGGTGGTTTGTGCCAACGTGCTGTCACATGTTTGGCTAAATATAATATCAAAGCTTCCCTTTCCCTCACTGTAGGGTGGCAAACTTGAACACAAATCCACAGACATTTTGACAGGCTTTATTAATAGAGCACAAGGTAATCAGTTAAATCACATTCTGGTGGATGTGATATGTCACGTGTCACTCTTTCCAGTTGTGTATAGAAAACCTTCTGCCTTCCGTCTGTTTGTCACCTGAAAAAAGAAGAGGGGTGAAAGTAAAATCCCGCTATTCGAAAGGTATAATGCTGGCCAGCCTTGTAGATCTTCCTAATCATGGTCCTCCACAGGTTCTCAGTTGGGTTAAAGTCGGTGCGTAATGGTGGCCACGTGATGAGTTTTTCTTGTTTTTTCACGTTTGTCTGTAGCGAAAGCTTTATCAGTATTGTATGCAGCTTGGGATGCTGCATGGTCTTGCATGAGATTTGTTTGACTGCAGAAAGCTTATCTCTTTCAATCAGGGGTGTCCAAACCTTTTCCTCCGAGGGCCACAGAGAGAAAAATTGAAGGATGCAAGGGCCACTTGGATTTTTTTTTTAACTTCAATATATCTAGCGCACCAAAATAAATACCATATTTTTTATATATTAGTATTAAAACTGCTACTTGAACAGCTTTCTACAAAGCAAATTGTGTTTCCCATCTTTATACTCTGAGTAAAATTGCAACTGCAGATTTCCCCAGTGTGGGACAAATAAAGGTTATCTTATCAAAAAACAGAATAATTTGTCGTAAGGTGACCATTTTTCAAGAAGTTTGTTGTGAATCATTCATGTGATATGTTCACAATTTGGACCTTGACACGGCACAAAAATGGAGGAAACCATTTTGGCTTGGAAAAATTATTTTTCTTTATTCACCAGTTTTATGAAGAGAAACATCACTAGTTTGGTTGTGGGGAGTTCATTTGCATCTCTGTAGATGAAGAAAAGCACTAACAGTCCATAAAATTAATTTATTTGTCGCAAGGTCAAGGGCCACTTAAAAATGGATGGCGGGCCACAAATGGACCCCGTGCCATATTTTGGACACCACTGCTGTAAATCCTTTTTTCCAGAGGTTATTTTGACAACTTTAGCCACCCTAAAAACACCTGCGATCAGGCCAAAACATCAGTCCAGTAACTCCTTGCGGACTTCGCATCCGCGTTTGGGACAATGGTGGCCATCCGTCAACCATGTAGATCCCCATCCAGCCTGACCCCATTAGCTGAAGTAAAACTTGAAACGTTCATCTTCATGTATTTCCGAGCTTAATGCATCAGCGCACGCCTTGGGATGATTCTGTAGTGTGTATTCAGTGTTTACTGTTGATGATGTTCAAATAAAGTGGACGGGGGGGAAGCAAACTTGGCAGCATATACAGTAGTACATCGTTTTTTTTTGGCAGTGCATCGCGACGCTAGCAGACATGCAGTCGAACCCCCGCACATGCGTGCACAGATTGTTGGGATGAAATTAATATTTCGCAGTGATTTGGCATTTTGCCACCAACCTGGAACGCGAGTGGGCTCTATCACAAACTCTCTTGCTCTTTCCGTCTGTCTCAGACCATATTTATTAACTAAAGAGCTTACACTTTGTTTGTTCGGGAGGATTGCCCTCAATGGGGATTTTATATGTAATCATTTCATCATCCACCAATTCCCTAAATGCCCCAGAAAGTCTGTTATCCACATTATGCTGAAGGACACTGCACTGAATAACATGAGATCATGAAAAAGGGGGAGGTTTTCTTCACCACGTTTTTCAATGGACCTGGCTTGTTTTTGTTTTTTGTTTTTTTAACCGAGTTGTTAAAAACGTATATTGCATAATCATAACATTATAATGCGCACACTGACATAGGATATTGACACCCTGATATTCAGAATGTTCTCGCCATCTGCAGTCTGAGTGAGAGCGTCATCGTAAATCCATTTGTGTGGAGCCTGACGGAGATTGAAATTCAGATTGGATTGTGTTTCTCACCCCCCCCCCCCCACACACACACACACCCTTGGTAACTATTCCTGTGTATGACAAATCTGTAGTATTAACTCCCAGGGTAGGCCAGGAGCTGGGATGTTTGTGCTCAGACATGGTACACAATGGCGCACTATTTAACACTCGTTGTATGGCTCCAAGCTACAAACTATTCAGACATCAAATAGAAAAAGAAGCACAAGGAGTGAACACCTCTGCACTGAAAGACTAAAATAATACAGAAAATGATCATATCTGATTTTAGTGCTTTCAATTCTGAGTAAATAGCCTCCCAGATATTCAAATACCAGAATATTCGCTAATTTCGATCCATTTAATCCTTCACACCACTTCTGCTCACGTAAAATGTTCTGCTACAAACGCTGAGTTGATTAAAAAATGAAAACGCAACAGAAGCAAGAATTTGCAATGATAAAACCACATCTGGTAACAGGGATGTTTACTGTAAATAAACCACAAACAAGACTATTAGATTCTCAATTGTAAATTTGTTAGAGATTGTACTTACCTGCAAATGGAAGGTTACCTTTTGATGTCAACCACAAATATTTCCAGTCTACTGTTAAAAAAAAAAAAAAGATGAACCTCACTGTTCCAATATTTTTGGAGGGCATTGTAAACGAGCCCTGCACTGTGAGCAAGAATTTGCAATGATAAAACCACATCTGGTAACAGGGATGTTTACTGTAAATAAACCACAAACAAGACTATTAGATTCTCAATTGTAAATTTGTTAGAGATTGTACTTACCTGCAAATGGAAGGTTACCTTTTGATGTCAACCACAAATATTTCCAGTCTACTGTTAAAAAAAAAAAAAAGATGAACCTCATTGTTCCAATATTTTTGGAGGGCATTGTAAAGGAGCCCTGCACTGTGAATGCATCTTTTTTTTTTCTTTTTTTTATTTTTTTTTTTTTTTTATTGCAGTTGGACAGCTGTTTATAAGAGCTCTGATCCCAAATGACGCTTAAGCACGAGAGCCAGGCAAGTTATGCGCATCAAAGGACCAATCGGTTTGTTGTGCTGCCAGAGCTGGGAAAGCACTCCTCGCTCTCTCGGTCCTCTCGTGTCTTGATTCTCCAGCCAGATCTTTCGGTGCCACCTTTCATGCTGTAGCCATCTTCCAACCACGAGCATGTAGCTCCCCGCAAGTGCTAACCACGTGACATGTCTGCTGATACCGTTCTAACTTTGCAGGCATGTGGGGGAGGTTAAAATGTTCTGTGACAGCCTGTCTATATTTTTAAAAGTCACTTTTTTTGTCTGCGGGTTGTGATAAATGTCTGCAATTGCACTATTTTTTTATTATTCCACAATAATGTTTAGGCTCAAGTTCTGAGGTTTTTTTGTTTTTTTCCCCCTCCCCTTTTCCTTCCCCTCGAGAGGCTCCCGAAGTATTTCATGTATCCGTCCTTTGGAGGCAAGTGGGCCACGACACATGACGGCACACACTACAGGTTTCAGTTGATTTATCTGCTGCGGTTTGTTTGTTTGTTTTCTGCATTCTCGTTTTGATAAAAAACATGTAGCGGGATGTGTGTTACTGTGTGCAACACTTGCTGCCCATGATGAATCGTCTTGGCAACCAAGACAATTTTAGACGTCAAGGAGCGTTGGGCCTGCTCCGAATCCATGCTGCTTCTCTGTTCTGAGTAATGATGAAGAACAAGGCGCGAGATTGAGCTAAAGCTGAACTTCAGTGGAAAAAAAAAAAAATCACAAAAAAAATGCTGACATGTTTGAAGCATTTTGTTTGTTTGAGGAAAAGAATACTCTGTCAAAGCTGTTCTTCTTGTAAACTGTCACACATTTGATTTTGAATTAAGTTTTGATCACAATTTGTCAGCGTTTCAACCATTTTTCTGATATTCTGTCAGCAAATTGACAGCAGAACCATCTGACTTGGATGCCCAGAAATATTGTTCATGAGCAAACACCAGCTTATGTTTTTGTGACAAATAGTTGCGATATGCGAGGCGTGTGTGTATGTTTGATATGCTGTGCTCTTCCTTTTCTCTTTTGTGTCAGCTCAAAATTGTTTGCAACCATTATGTAAAGGCTCCCAACGATACGGAAGTCTAGCTTATCTGATTTTCTTCAATCACCCCTTATTCTTCTTTGCTTTTCAGAGAATGATGAGACGGGTGTGATGGATAGCTTGCTGGAAGCCCTGCAATCGGGAGCTGCATTCAGAGACCGCAGGAAGCGAGCTCCGAGACCCAGAGGTAAATCTTCCTCCCTTTCGTTTCCACACACACACACACACACACACACACGCTTAGGGACCCACATTGAATAGAACAGGGTTGTCCAAAGTCCACCCCGCTGGCCAGTGACGGACCGCCACCTGTGTTTTTTTTTTTCCCTCCCCACACACCAGCTCGTGGCAAATGCTAAAAATAACTTTTAGCATTTCCAAAAATGCCACAACTCTTTTTTTAGACTTCATCCACATGCGGTACTTTTGAGCACTGTATTTCTGACTCCAACGTGTTCTTCTGAATGTTCAGACCTTTCTGACACTTCCAATATGCAACCGCATTGTGTGTGAACTGCCTCCTTTGCAGACAACCAGAAGCAGACCATCAGTCCCAGCTCCTACCGTCAGGTTCTAAAGCCCGTTAATTACGGTAAAGCAGCATACAATCCTCTATTCAGCAAAGATCTTGGGCATGGTCAACGCTATCTACTTACTCTGATCAATCACCTTAAGCCATTTCCTCCTTTGCATGTAATGGGTTCCTTGTGCCCGCTTACCTTTACGGTTATTCATCTTACGGTGAGCCTGTGCGCGCCGTACCCTTTGTATGCTTGGCTACTTTTTAGCATTAGTGTGTTTGGACAGGGGAGGCAGTGGTAGGGAAAGCTGAGTTAAGATTCTTTGAAACCTGCGCGTGGGCTGCTCTTTTGCCAGTGATTGGTCTTTTTTTTTTCCTGCCGAATTTGAATTCGGTTCTGTGCAGTCGTAGTATTTGCAGACGATTATTTAGTTGTGGCTGGAGGTAAGTGTTGCTTCTCTCTCACCAAGCACTGTTTCAAAAATCTGTTCTAATACTTTACACCGGGGGTGTCAAACTCATTTTTGTCACGTGCCACTTTGGAGTGACGTCTTCCCTCGGAGGGCCATTCTAAAAATGAAACCACAAAAATGTTTACTTGTCTCATCACATTATTACTTGTACACAACAAATTAATGGATGACTAATTTTGAAAACAGTCGAGTCGACTACAGTAGTTTGTTCAATTATCGTTAAAGTGAGTCTAAGCAGGGTAACAAAATGATTGCAAAATCTCAATGCTATTTAATACACATGACAATTTGACAATTCGGTACAGATGTAGCAAGGATCATGCAAACTGGCACATGATTTGCTTTCCCTGGCCACATAAAATGATGTGGTGGGCCTGATCTGGCCCCCGGGCCTTGAGTTTGACACATGTGCTTTACACTATGTGCAGTACTACTTATTCACGTTTTTAGCCATTCTTGTCTGTGGTTTTGCGGCTAAAATATATATTGGATGAATATTTTCATTCTGTGAAATCTTGTAACTTACATGAAGGCCTTACTGGATGTTCTCTGCACTTGCCTTGGCCAAGTGCTATGCCTGTGTTTGCAAAATACTCAGCGGAATGACAAAACATATATGTTGAGTCAAAGCGTTTGTACATTATATATTACTTAATATTAATTTAAATATAGAAGATAGATAAAATCTTCCTGTTGGCTTTTAATGGCTCGGGATGTTCAGGTAGCTTTTAAGCATAAGCAAACCTCGACGTCTGATTACTTTCTCTCAAAGGTTTTCCACAATCATGCCTGTGCCACTTACGCTGTGGCCCTTTTACCTTTTATTACCTGTAATTGAAATCCCCAATGGCTGAGGTACGGCACACACACGAATAAAATTATTCAAGCTCAGTCCGCCCACATCATTGACGGCAATGATAAAGGGCCGTGCTCAGTTGTGCTGCTTTTGGAAAGCGATGAAGGGTTGGGAGATATACAGTGTGGGAGGAAAAAGACAGATCGAGGTGGCTGCAGCATCAGAAATAAAGACAAATTGTGCGAGGAAGAAAGATTGAAGCAGTTGGTATGCCTGAAACAAATTTGTAATATACAGTAAGAAACAATATCAGCATTCTGGGACTCTGGGATGTGTGTGTGTGTGGGGGGGGTATGCGTGATTGTTTTTTTTTTTTTTTTTGACAAAGATTGTACATGACAGAATTAGGTATTAACGTTATGGTGACGACCAATGCGGCTCACAAAGTTACCGTTTCGTAATGCCTCTGATATGAATTGTGAGAGTAATAAGCACTCGCAAGTGTGCTCGGACCAGTTTAGCCAGTCGGTAGCTGCAGACGTGGCCTTAATGACCCGTCAACCTAAAGCCTTGTCCGCATAGCAGGCCTAGCGTTCAATGCGAAGGACCCAAAGCAAACCGCTAATTACTTTTCTCTGCCCTGCCCAAACACCAGCTCAGCCCTCTCAGTGCCCATTCATCTTAATTTCCCCCACTCTACCATCTGCCTCCTAAATAACACTCCTCCACATTTCCCTACCATCCCCGTATCCCCGCTGTCTTATTCGATACTCTCATGGCCTGACGGTGGCCCACCCCAAACATAATTGCCTGTTATTGGTATGAAGTCTACACTTGTGCCTCAGCCCATCACTCATAATTCCCTGCCCACCTACCTCACGAGAAAATCGAGGGCTTTTATCCCCACGCTTTCCTTTCAGTGAGTTAAACCTAGCCATCGGTCTGCTTTCGCGGCAATGTTTATGCAGCGGTACGGCTACCGAAACAGCGGCTTTTATGTTCACACCACTTAAATGGCAACTTTTTTTCCCAGAGATTTTTATAATTGATCTTATGTGGACTGTCACTGCACTCTGGTGAAGCGGCAAAGAGTCACAGAGCAGAATCTGTGCTTCCTGAGACTGCAATTCATGTCGAAGGAAGGCTTCTTGAATGTGAACATTACAAGCCGTTTTAAGTATGGCACAGCACGGATTAACATGAACGGCATTGTTTTCTCCCCATCGTCGAACGGCATATTTTACCCAACTCTTCTATTCTCTCATCAGTCTCTCTTTCCTGAAGAACTAAATAGGCACTGCACACTTAAACTTGAAGAGGTCAAGTCAAAGTAATTTCGATAGCCCTTAATCACAGAAAAGTCTTATAGGGCTTCACATGCCCACAGTTTGCCAAGGAAACTACAACAAAAAACTGGGGAAAGATGAGAAACCTTGAGAAGGGGCCACAGATGGGGGAATCCCCCTTCCTGGGTGACCGGGCTGTAATGGATGCCGAGCGGGCAACATTTTACCCCTAATATGATGCTATACAATGTAGCCACTGAACCATCATGCAGTACTGTATTCAAAGAACTCTTTTATAATCATACTGAACTAGATTTACAATTTCATTTCAATCCGTGGCTAAAAAGCAAAGCATGGAAAATATCTTGAACCGCAGTGCATTTTTCAAGTAAATGAATTGAGCAGTTATTGCCAAGAGCCTTACGGATACTGTATCCATCCTTTGTCCAGTTTAGCATTCTGCCGCGTCGCTCAGAGCGCGCCTGCTCTTTTTATTATTTTTATTTAGCTGGGTCTGCACACATACAAAAGTACACAGACACACCCGACTCGAAGGGATGAACGTAAGCAGGCTTTGTGGTAGGTGCGCCTGGGTTAGGATAAGGCTTTAGGGCTCTGGGGCTCCTTGGCTTTCTAAATTGGATTGGGCTCTACAGAGTGATGGATCGATGGTGGTTAACCACACGGGTGTAGGAGACTTATTGAATCTATAAAGCAGTCATCGCTTTTTAACAGTATCCCTCTGAAAACGTCTCTCCAGGCACTGTCTGATCATTTCATTACTTTTTGAAAGCCGTTATTTTAAGGTGGTTGAGGGGTGGTTGGTGAAGGTATACACTCTGTGGTTAAACGGGGCTACGGTTTAAAAAAAATGAAAGTCATTTTCAGTCGTATCAATGCCTTTACCTCCAGTCATATTTTTCCCTCATAAACCATCAACAAAGGCATGCCAATTGTTCCGCTTGATTTAGCTCAGTATATGCAGTTTGGAATCAATGGAAAAAGTTTTTTTTTTTTTTTTTTTTACAAAGTCATGTTGTTGAGATCAAACAAACAGCTGAGTGTGGTCTTGTTTTGTATGGCGTGTCTCTGCGGTGTCAAATTAAGGCAGTTTCTGTTCAAATGTAGCGCAGCTCTTACATGTTCTTCTTGGTCGATCTAAATCATCATCCTTAAATGTATCTAACAGTGCAGATGTTGTGTTGCACAGAGTGATTTCTATTAGACTAAGTCAAGTTGAAAGTTGACTTGAAAGGCAAAACTGGAAATGATCTCTTGGAATCTGTTCAGATGGTCGACGTTTTGTTTGGATCTCTTCTAGCAGTGGCTTATGAACCGAGCTGCGTCAGAGGGCCACATCGAAAACAAAAAGCTATAGTCTATAGAATACTATCTGGTATATGGAACAATTATTTAGGGTGGGGGTCTCAGACTCCGGTCCTTGAGGGCCACTTTCCTGGTCATCAGCAAGCTCTGCAGGAGCCTGATAAGGTTCCTGATCATTGGAATCGTATGTGTTGCAGCAGGGAGAGATGGAAAGCATGCAGGAAAGTGGCCCTCTCGGACTGGAGTTTGAGACCACTGCTCTCGTGACTGCAGGCTCAATAGTCATTTTGTTTATTATACTGTATTAAATTGAACTCATTTCTTCGAACGTATTGCTCATTGGCTGCTTCGGTCAAAGCATGAAGTGGCTTCCCAGAACTGGTTTTTCATTCGGGTGAAAATATTTTCAGCTGCTGCCTCGCTAAAAAGAAAAAAAAAACCTACTTGACATTTCTCTCTCCTCTAGCCTGTGAAAACTAAAAACTGCTTTCAATTCCAGTTGAACCCATCAAGTCCCTTTTCTTGTCCACTGTATCCACTGGCCTCTCTTTTGCCAAGGCGCTTTTAAGTGTCAACCACCATATTATGGATCACGATACAGTTAGAGGACTAAAAGAAAACAGCTGGCTGTCAAAGGACTCATTTTAAAAATAAGTTAAGAAGTGAACAGAGCTTGACTTTGGGTAGCAATGCCGCTGCTTTCAAAATACTTCAGTTAGAAGCTTTTCAAAATTATTTTAATGAAGAACTTGTGAATTTATGAGGAGCAGGGCGGCATCTTTGCGCAGCAAAAGAAAGTTAATGCATCGGTTACAAATTGGCGGGGAGCGCCGAAATCGATGAGCGACGGCCCGCCACACATAAATAATGCATATGTGGAAACCACCGTTTGACTTTAATTGACTGTTTTAAGTTTATCGTTGGCGTCGATGGGTCAGAAAGGGACCAAAGCACAAATGTGCGCGCCCCTGTGTATACGTGCTGGACACCAACATTTCAATATCACGAGTCATGTGCAAATATGCCACCGTGTGCTATTTCTTTGATCGCACCTCTTACTAACGTGATTTGATCAGATTTATTAAGCTGTCGTCTGTCATCAGACGAGACGTCGAGCCATTTGTCTGCGGCGCGGGTTCCTTGTAACACACAGAACAACAATGACAACAAAAATAGAAAACGCCAAATAAAATGCCTATAAACAGGACAAGTTGACATGGATATAAACCTGGTCTATTAGATACTGTTTTCTGTATCTCATTAAGCTCTCACTTTGAAGTCAGTCATAATTGTTCCACACACGGGGAGCTGCACAATTTTGCCATGTCCAAGTAATTTGATTTTCCTCTAAAGCAGAAATGGTTGGGTGCGGGGTGGAGTGAGGGGGGGATAAAATCGCATGGCAGTTTGGCTGTGCCCCAGTAAAGCCCCTTTGTATCCTTTGCTCATTCTCTACATATCCCTTGGCTTGGCCCAAAGGGACTCACTTCATCGAGAGAGGGTGTTGTTTTCCAAAGGCAAATTCCCTGCACCTATGAACTAAGCGGCATTTCTGTAGAAATTTATGGTAGAATACGTAGAATTGTACTTGGAACTAAGAGCTTCTCTGTACATCCAGCGATAACATCTTTTTCAGCTGTCGAGTCAACGCACGCAGTTGCTTCGTTTTCATTCATCACATCCATGAAACTACCGCCTGCAGTAAAAATGCATTTTTTTTTTTGAATACATAAAACGTGCTGTCAACCCGCGATTGTACAATTGCCTTCGCTCACAGGATAAGATAAACAATCCATATCCTTTAGCGTGGACATGAGTAGGGGACAGTAAATACTTGTTCATATCAAGAGATTATTGCCACCAGTATTCTGAAAAGTTGATGAAATGAACAGGTATGTAGTAAATTGTGAAATTATTTTTGTAGGTGTTTTTTTTTTTTTTTTTTTTTTAAGCGAATGCACAACACGTCAAGCGATTTCCGGGGCCATAATATTCTACTAATGGGTTTGGAAAAGTAAAAAGGGGAACTCAGTAGAGAGGATCAGCAGCCACACTTGAGGTGGCGAAGGCATCACCGTTTTTCATATAATTCTTTTTTTCGTCTCTCAACTCCGTGTTTAAAAAAAAAAAATGGAGTGCACGGGCTCTGTCTGAAGTGTGAGTGCGTTGATGAACAAGGCTGACTTATCTAGGAAGGGTTTCGAGACGGAAGGAGCAGGCTGCCTGTAAATCACTCCTCCGCCTCTCACGCATACACACCGAGCTGCGGCTCCGACAACGGAAGCTGTTTGGGCTGCAGCCGAGGCGACATGATTTATCAGTATGGTGAGTGATTATAGGAAGCCTCTGTACGCGCCAAGCAGATGGACCTAAAAAAAAAAAAAAAAAAAAGATCCCTTGGCGTTTCATGAAACATGCAAAGAGTCGTCCGTTGAGGCCTGTGAAAAATAGACGTATGAAGGCATTGCGAATCCTGTGAATAAATTTAATACAGCAATTTCAGAAAACGGAAAAGGAAATGCGTTGTCTTGTAAAGCAGGAAAACGATTCCTGATGGCAAGATGCTATTTCCGAGCTAATTGTATGTAATCACTGGCCTTCAAGCTTGTCACTCCACTGTGTCATATTTAAAAACAGCCCGAGGTAGGAAACGACAAAACGCAGGACCTTTTTCATTTTTAATGGATAATTATCTGTCTAGGACGTTGCAGAGGCGAAATGATGAGCACCAAAATAGATCAAGTAAAATCAAGTGTCTGTGATCTCTTTCCCTGGCAGTGAAGTGGAATCAAGTAATGAAACACTTAATGTTAAACCGCTGCTCTTTTTATGTGCAAATTCAGCTTCACACCATGACAGTTCACTCAGACGCGGTTGATGCCCCCCCCCCCCCGTACTTGTCATGTTTTTATTAAATGTGAGTCATTACGTCTTTGCTTGGTCCCACTTGCCATGACGGTGAAAGATTCATACTTTGATGAAAGAGGGTAAAGGAGTTGACACCCATTTTAATAAGCTTAAGTGATTCTCTTTGAAGATGCAAATGCCGTAAATAAAAATCAATACAAATAAGTACAATCACAGGCTCGCAGCGAAGGCGGTGGTGAAGGTGGTTGACAGACACACGATAACATTAAAAAAAAAAGGAAAAAGAAATTGGAGCAGGTGACGGTATTTAAGTGCAACAGGGGGGGGGGACATCCAATGGGAGATAAATGAAATCACTGAAAGAATCAGTGATTCAGCATGGCAGAACTCTCTTTCTCCCGTTGCAAAATTGTTTTTCTCCACCTTTCTCATGCTCTTGGCATTGAAGAATGTGCTCCTGAATAAAGATGGTAATTCCTTATAAAGATTTTTTTATTATTATTATTATTATATGTATTTGTGTGTGTGTGTGTGTGTGTGTGTGTGTGTGTGTTTTTGTTTTGTTTTGTTTTTTTGTTTTTTTCCCAAAGAGAGCTAACCCTTGAAGCTTGACTTTGTTCTGATGACAATTTAAGGGGCTTCATAAGAAAAGGTGGGATTTAGTAAAGAAGCAGGCACATATTGGGTTACTTGAAAAAGGTAATTTGAATTAACTTATTCGGTGGCAGCCATTCTCAGACCTTTCATTACTCGACCACGTGGAAAAAAAATAAAATTAAAGACATACCTGGAAATGAATGCTTGGTTTCTTTAAAAAAAAAAAAAAAAACATGAAAATACGTCTAGCATTGAATGAGTTCATGACAATTTAGCTTTGTTGCTACGAGTTGGTTGGATAAATGAGGGAAACAATAAGCATGATGTATTTTTTGTTGTTCTTGCTGCTTAAAAGTTTATACAGTCGCCGTTGTTTGTTCTCAAGTTACTTTAGAATACTGTTAAAAGTAAAAAATAGTCCTCCAAATGATCGCCAGAGAAAAACATTGTATTCAATGAAAAAAAATACGCAAGCACTACGTGATGAGTAGTTTCGGATTTATTTTGTGATTGTCAAAACACTAAAACAATATGGAAAAAAAAAGTGGCAAATTTGGGCCACATAAAATGGGTTTCAAATAACAAACGCAAACTGAGAGAGAGCCTCTCGTATGTTTCTCAAGTTTCACGGGGAGTTCTTGTAGGTTGAAATGCTTACAGAAAATATAGATATTTAAATATGGATGGCAAGGCTCTTTTTTTCCACGAACAGTTTAATCAATTACTTCATTGGAAGAACATTTTAATTTTGAGGAGCAGATGTTTGTTTTGTTTAATCCCAGGAAGTTGAAATAATGATTAAATTAACAGTAGAATATGGCAATATAACAGATGAACTTTTTTTTAAAATCAATTCAACACTTTTTGGGAGCATTTCCGACAAAACTGGTCCGTCTGTTTGTTGTTGTTGTTTTTTTTTTTTCTTTTTAATACAATATTCCCACAACATCCGAAGCAGATGGGAAGACATATGGATGCTTTTTACCACTGAAGTATACATACATACACAAAGCTGATTTTCGACACAGTTCCTACCTCTCCCTCTAACTTTGTACCTCGCTTTCAGCTGATCAAATTTGCAGTGATTTATTAGTGCCGTTAGTAGCAGGCAGATCACACTGCTGGTTTGTCCCTGTCAGAGCCGAGTGGAGCCTAAGGTTAGAGAGCTTTGCCGATCAATCAATGCTTCTCCTGCTCTTCCCCCGTCGCCGTTCAAATAAAGCCAATTGCTTTTCAAGCGCAAGACCACGAATGTTTTGCCGTGTGATGGTGATACCCCTTTTCCACCTGATAAAACTTGGTGCTCATCCAGCGCCAGGGCCTGTATTGTGATGAGTTGGTGCTTCACAAGTTCTGACGAAGAACATGTTTGGTTTTCCACCGGCAAAGAGCCAAGTAGGAGCCACGTCATGACGTCATCCCAAAGCGTCCAAACGTCACTGCTGACGTCGATGTTTAGAGCACCTGTGCTATTAATAATAATAGTAATAATAATAATGCGCTGTTAGCATCTGCAAGGCAACATAGCATAGCATCGAATATACTTGAATGTAGTATATAACAGTCAGGGACATGCAATCAGTAAACACTTTGATCTTTCTTAATCAATGTAGATGATCACGAGGCTGGTTGCGAGTCAGAGATCGCATGCTATTTGGGCACAGCCGCGATCACTCTTCGGGTGGGACACAAGTATGCCGGAGTTCACCGTTCAATACATCCGTATGTCCAGAGAGTCATTCGTCCACATCTGCGATCGTCATGATAACCCCGCCCCCCTGACGTAGTTTGTGCCAGAGTCTGGCCCAACAAATAATTGGGGCCAGCTTGAGCACCAGAGGCGTGGAGCCAGTTTTCGGTGGTGGAAAAAGAAAGAACTGGTACTAACCTGGACACTGACCAGGAAATAGCCCCTGCCACAATCGTTGTGGAAAAGGGCTACGCGATGCAGAGATCTGGGCAAAGCTTTAATGTATTATTGGCAGAATTGAAAGAAAAATATAACAATGACTTCAAATCTTTAGCTGTACCCACTGCGTTCGCCTGCTGGCAACATCAAATATTTGCTTCTCAATTTGCTAACAGTCTTTCTCCCCAAGATCTTTGTAGTAGCACCTTTACCCGGAGGGCTTTGAACAGTTTTAAATAACTCACAGTCGCGCAATCGTAAAAATCCAGTAATCCCGCATTCAAGATATTTTGCACCATATTTCATCATTTGCCTTTCTTCACATGTAACAGCGGCATACCTTGTTGGTACCTCTCTTTTTTAATTTCGGCTGAAATCCTTCTTCATTTACACTCGCTGAAAATGACACACCGAGCTGTCAAAAGCACCTCTGACAAGAAATAAACTATGGCTAATAGGAAAACGTCTTGAAAAAAAAACATTGCAGCTACCATTGGCAGCTTTTCTGTAAACAGTGAAACCTCTAAAGACACAATCCATTCCATGAGACTGGTCCAACTTTCAAAATGTTCTGATTTCAACATTTCTTGGAAGTGAATCCATTTCTTGCTGACTTCCGAGTTAAAAGTTAAAATGACTCAACCACTTCATCTTACCGACATATAATGGAGAGGAAACAGTAACATTTTTGCAAATGACCGATAGTTATATTCTAGGTTTTGCTAGTTTAATAACAAATGATGGCTATTGTACTTTCTTGTCTTTCTGTCTGTTGAAAAAGTAGAACACACTTGAAATGCTCATTTACTGTTGTGTAAAAATGGCGCAAATATCTCCAGATTTATAATGGAGCACGTTCTCTCGCCTTTACATCATCCCGTCACTTGATTGCCATGAACCAGGAAATCATACGAACAAAACGTGTGCTTGTCTTTTCTCCCTTTTCTCGCTTGTGACTGATAATCAGACAGCAGTGTTGGCCAGTTTGTTCTGGACCGTCTGGCAGCCGGTGTTCATTCAACATTTGGATCACAACTCGCTGTGTGGGCACACGGCTATCGGTGGCTGTGCCTTTACGCATTGGCAGCAGACACAAAGCAAAATAAAGATTTCTCTAAGTCAAATGATTTGCTCGTGTTTGTGTTTTAGGCTGCCAATCACTATAGGACATATTCTCCACGCTTTTGGCTCTGTGGATTCTCCCGTCCACACAAGCGTGTCATTTACGCGCGCCCGTGCCTGATACGCACGAACGTGGGCGTTCCCTGGCCCTGCAAGCATGCTGCACACATTCTCCTGTGGATTTCAGCACTTTCTCTCTGATATAAGTCTTCACTGACCGGAATCTTGGCCTTCTTTGTAGCTAGCTAGCTAGCTAGATGGTGCCCGACTGTCTCCCATTCATTCTACCGCAGCTGCCGTCGCCCTTCGGAGCGAACGCCTCTTTGCACGAGGGCATCGTTGTCTCAGTACAGTCGAACCTCGTTACAACGTACCTCGAGGGACATCATGAATTTGTACGCTGTAACGGTAGTTCGTTGTAACCATTTCCAATAAAATGGCCGCCGACTACAATGTATAATACAGTATGAACATTTATAGATGTAAAAACGTCAACGTGTAATACAGTATAAACATGTCCATAACAAATGCGTGTACACGTTATAAAGAAAACATTCAGCCAGCAAATGAAAAGTGCCCTCCCCGGTTCAGGATGTGCCGCGCCCCGAAGCTGTTTACGATCAACTTTCAATCTGTTGGTCCCGAACTCTGCCATGACTTTGTTGCCATTATGGATGATTGTCAAAATCGTTGCCTTTGCCAATTCGTAGTCTCGGCTGAGCGTCGTCTAGGAGACTCCTTTTCGAAAGCAAAATATACAAGCACATAAATCTAACAAAACGGAACATTTTGTCCATTTTGAAAAGCAAAAGTTCATTGTTTCAATAATGCCTAAATTAATATGTGCAACGTAAAATACATTTGTGAATAAGACGTTGCAGTTCCAGTGGTGTTGCCTCCATTTCCATTTTCAACTGGATTGGATGCTTTCCTGACACTGTTCCATGATCTTTCGACACTGCCTCGACATCCCTGTTTTTTTATTCATGTGTTCATTTTTTATTTTCTCCAGTCTCGGTTTTGGAGTGGAAATATTAGAGTTCGAAAGAAATTTAAAAAGCTAAATCAGCTTGCTAGCTATTGCCTGGAAAGAAGTACAACTTCACTTGATTTGCTGGAGACTCAGGAGTGTTTTCAATATTTTTCAAATCCTTTATTTTTGTTGTTTATATTTGTATTTACTGTTTTATGATTATACACTGTTTAATCCCTTGACGGTTTTATCAATGCGTTTGTTTCATTCATTGTAATTGGTTGCAAGACAAATGTGTCAAACTTGATATACCCCATTTAGTGGAACCGCCTTTACGACCAGCAGTTGCACGAGTTATTGTTTTGCCCTTTAGATTTGTGCCTTCTGTCAAATAAAGCAGGATAGATACACACGTGTATTCTTAGCATGCAATTTAAAAAAAAAAAAAAACGCAAGAGGAGAGCCATATTGATAAATATGAGATGACAGTGAGGAGGAGGAGGAGAGAGGGAGGGAGAGTAATGTAACACGGCCAATCATGCCCCAGTGGTTCTTCTAATCGCACAAACAAGGTCACTATGCTCCAGAGCCAAACTGGCAGACTTGCATCTCGGGCTTGCTGTTGTCTCGCCCTTTCATCCCGTATTTCCCTTTTGCCATCATTGTGCTTGTTTCCTTCGGTCATTTGATCATGCATACCAAACAGCGCAGACCAGCAATTGATGCTCTCACTGGGAGGTGTGCACTACTCTTGTGACATTGCTCATCAGTTCAGTGCATGTGCATATGTGGATACATAAATATGTTCCCTTCCTGAACACGCACTGCGAACAAGACGTTCGCCACGGCTCCTACGATAGTAGCTTGGCTTATTGGAAACTTAATGTTACTGGTTTGATGTGGCTGTTGTTTTTTTGGCAAAGAAGAATAAGTCACAAAGTGCCCCATTGTCGTGTGGTGTTCCACAGGGCTCAATTCTGGGGCCTCTGCTGTTCTCGCTGTATCTGCTCCCAGTGGGTTCCATCTTAAAAAAATATGTTTTTTCCTTCCACTGCTATGCAGATGACTGTCAGATCTGTGTGCTGCTGAGCAGAAAATACGCTTTCTCATTGAGGCCTCTATTATCCTGTCTGGAGAAAATCAAGACCTAGATGACACTAAATTTTTGGAAACTAGAAAAATTATTATTGTTCATCCATACCTAAGCATCTCATTTACCTCGAACACGACTCAACTAATCCAGACGAAGTTCATGACTGCCATTTCGACTTTGCTAATAGGCGATCCCTTGGGTATGTGCTGACAACTGTTTGCCAAATTGACCTGCACAAGTCAAATATCTCTCTTCACACACACAGCGTCTTCATGGCTGACACCTACATTTTCTGTACCACGACCACTTTTAGCATAAAAAAATAGCCTGTAGTCTATCTGCTCTGAGCTGGTCCAAACCTAATGTAAACATCTTCCAATGTTATGTTAATGTAATGGGTTTGATTTATCAATGAGACATCACATCAGTTATGCAAAAATCCTGGACCAAGGCTTTCATTGCCTCTTGGTTTGAATTCTGATACGTCTTGATTTGATCGCATTCGCCAAAGGCTGATAAATGGGCACACATGCTCCTGCCCACAGGCGTGTGCACGCCTTTGTCATGTTTATTCATCCTGGATTAAATATGAGCTCAAGTGGGAATAAACGAAGCATTTTGTGGACAGAATTTTAAGTCCCTTGTGGTCGTTCTCTTCTTTTTTCCATTTTCACTCCGTACTGTTTCAAGTTTTCAGAATTGCCATCAAGTGATAATTGTGCAATATCAATCAGCAGCATGCATCCAACACAATTGCGCTCCTGCAAATCAGGTAAAATAAAATGTCAATAATGTAACATGTATGCTGTACGTGTAGGTATACACCCCACCGTATTCTGCCTTGGCAAAAATGGTCGACGACAGAAGAAAATATCAATGAAAATTCTAAAGCATCAGGTTGCAAATGCGGTGTGGGTGTTCGGGGAGTGTGGGCGTGATGTTAGCAAAGGCCTCCTGGAAATGGCACCATTTAGAGCACTTTTTGAAGTGGATATTATTATTTGGGCCTTAAAACACCGTAATTGCACGAATGATGAATTGCTGTGTATGGAGATGCTTATCAATTCAGCGAGCAAGACACTTGTGGCAGACAGTGTTTATTTCTTGAGAAGAGGAGCGCATGCAAGAGATTTCATTAATAGCTTCGTTTGTTATTCGCAGCCATTATCACTGCCGCATACTTTCTGCATGAGTGAAAATAATGTATTGTGGTGATTGCAATTGTCCTTTGGGAATACTACGTGCGAGCCCAGCACCTTCGCAAGGTAGTAGCGCGCTTCTCTTTCAAATAAGTATGATCTTGTACGTTATGTCATGTTTCACCATTTTTTAACGTGGGGAAATTTCAATTTAGTCCCGAGAGAGAAATCAAGGGTGTGTTGTACTTGCTGCTTTAAGAGACGAGGTTGAAGGACAGCTCAAGGCTCGTAAGAGAGTTACCGGAGCGTTCCAGTACCCCTATTAAAGGGGAAAAAACGGAGCTCCTGAGCGCGAGAAGGAAAAGGGTCACAAATGAGAGGCAAGGAGGAAAAAAGTTGTTGAAAAGAGAAAGAGGGCAAACTCGGCGTCGATGGAGACAGCCTGGTTACCAGATGGGTTTTGTCAGAACGAGGAGGGGAACAGGAGAGCAAACTGGTGAAGAGACGCGGGGCCGACGTGGCTGTCTGTAATGCGATATGGCAGATGCGATTTTATTTTTAGGACACAAGGCCCCAGAACGATGGGTTTTATAGGGTTTTGAGTGGGTTGATCTTTTTAAATATTCAACTTCAATGAAATATAGAGCATGACTCCGGGCCGTTTGGAATTCATAAGTCTGTTTGGCAGGACTGGCCTTGCATGTTGAGATCTGTCAAGCAGCCTGAGTGTTAAGCACAACCACTCAACTGGCACTGGAAAACAATGGCAACGAGAAATACTTCAAAGCAAAAGGGCATGACAAACATCTATAGGAGGCGTGCGTACGTATTTACTCAAAATTCCATTCAAGTGGAAAATAGAACTTTAATTTATTGTGTCTTCTTTGTGTACTTAGAGTAAGGGCGGCCCGGTGGTCCAATGGTTAGTCCATTGACCTCACAGTGAAGAGGTACCGATAACCAAATGCGAAAATTCCCTGGGGGGGGGGGGGGGGGGAGGTCTCCTTCGACGGTG
>NW_017805745.1:437684-464551 GCF_001891065.2 Hippocampus comes | reverse complement strand
TTCTTCACTTTTCGCTGAGGGGGGGTTCTGGTCCCCAATAACCGCGACAAATGTGAGATTTTACTGTACATCCTTTAGGAAGCACTGTCACAAATATCCACCATTGACGCGTGTGTGTGTGTGTGTGTGTGTGTGTGGGGGGGGGGGTGTTGAATGACATTGACTCCCATTACCACATTTCGAAAATACATGAAATAAAACTCAAGCTTTCAAACCTTACCTTCAAATAAGTTTCACTATCACATAATTACACGTGTGTGTCCCCGAGCAATAACAGTGTTTGTCTGTGTGAGAGCCGCACAAAGGTCGCTTGCCAAGTGCTCAGTCAGTGTGACTCTTTCTGTTCTATTGAATATGTATTAACGCGCTCGCTGATGGGGGATATTTACCAGCGGTAACCACATAAATAACAACATGTAGCGGAGCCTGAAACCAAGAAATGTTTAATTCAAGCCAGAGGCTGTGAACTCCGTCGGCAATATTTTACCCGCGAAACAGCCAGAGATTGACAGAAAAGGTGAAACGGAATTGCATGCCAGTCTGCGGGCGTGACCAAACCCGAGACAGACCTTTTGGAAAGTGATGCCGGCCCCTCGATGAGGATCCATTCTCAGTCCGTGACCCTGCACGTCGATGTCATTAGAGTAAAGCAAAGTAGACGAAGGGCCTCGGCTGCGATGCCATCTGCCAGCTGTTTCTGCTCTTTCGAACGTCTTTTCATCGCTCACTGGATTTCACAACGCGGACTGACTTATGCCATGAATTAAAGAATGCGTTTTTACAAATTGGGCTTGCTGAGTGACAGCCCGAGATTATCAGGTTATTCCTTTTTCTTTGTTTTATAGTTTTGTTACCGGAGAATGAAAGCGTCCCTCACGAAGTTGAGTTGCTTTTGATGCACTTTTTATTTCTCCGTTTTTCTACTTAGTCAGTCTTTGTTGAACCAAATAAGGCAGTTGAGAACAGTTTCTCATTGTCGATGCAATGCAATATTTCCCTTAAGGCAACGGTGTGATGACAGTTTGTGGATGCGAAAGTGCTCACTCATAAGGGGAACATCCAAATGTGACAAACCGCACTTAACATTTGATCAAGACACAAAATGTGTTTCTTTGTCACTTGGCAAAGGGTCTCCGAATAATCCCGAACTCTGGGGAGAATGGGCCAGGGTAGCGCTCGCGGTTGGGGAATCGGGTTCAATTGTAGACGAAGGGCCTCGGCTGCGATGCCATCTGCCATCTGCCATCAATATTGAGGCATTGTTTCACGCGGCAAAGCGTGCAAACGCAATGTTATGCTTCAGTGCCGCTTAACAGCGAACCGCCCAGCTTGCCGTTCTGTCTCCCCCTGTTGGTCATTTTTTTCTTGATGTTCCTCTGGATGGCTTGAAACCGGGAAAGTAAATTCCTTGATTCCCTGATTCTGATATCCACCTATAAATTGATCGGGCTCTTGTTTGAGCACGGCCAATCTCTGAGTCTTTGCCCGATAAACGGGGTGATCTTTAACTGCAGCCATTCTAATTGGCGACTCGCTTTCACCTCTTCTTATAGTTGACTGAGATTCGGTGACATCATAAGGTGTCCCGTATGTGGTTAAAAACAATCAACAAACGCTTAACTTGTTGTTCGGTTCGAGTTGGAATTGACTGTTTTGAGTCTAAAAATACGAGATCAATAAAACAATTTTCATTGGGCGGACGATCAACAAACCGTTCCAGCGGCTGCGGTATTTGGTGTTCATATACGTGCCGTAGGTTTGATCCCTTTAGCTTGAACATGTTGTGTCAATCACTCCACAGGGAGAAAGTGCATATTTTTATAAGTGTCGGACGACTTTCTTCTTTATGTGATCAAATGCTGCAAACTTCATAAGAGCGGCGAGATGGAGAGCGCGAGAGTGATGAGAGGAAAGGCTCATCTGCATCCTGTTTGATGTGGCAAATTCAAATGGACCAAATGATCTGATGAGGGAGGGGGGAAAAAAAATGTGAATTCTTCCTTGCGGCTATTTGCAGATGGGAAAAAAAAAAAAGCATCGACGGGGCCTTTTGCTTTTCTGAAAAATACAATCTCATCAGACATACGTGCATGTTTACCTTTTCTTTCCTTTTTTTTTTTTCCTGAACAATAATTAGTATTTGATTTGCCCGGCAACATATGCCGAGAGCTCAAGACTCGTCAAGCAAAATTGAGAGAAACCCTTTCTCTACTCCAATTTGAGTCCCCCCGAAGAGACGGACTGAGAACTTGAACAATTCAACCTTAGAGAAAATTGAGGGCGGAAATGAAGATATTGCTGCTGTGCAGTGAAGAATTGAATCACACCACAGGTGTTCGAAGTGCCGGATGTCGAGTAATGAAAGCAGCAGCAGAGGTTGGCGGAAACATTACGAGGGCAAACGCGCTATTTGCCTTCATTCATTTCGTTTTAGGCGAAGTGTATAAATGGGATGCAACTTGAGATGAGTACCAAATACGGTTCGTTTTTGGGTAGGGACCAATTTGGGTCAGTGCTGCCAAGCGCCAATTCACGTGACATCGCACGGTGCCGTGTCGCGGTTCTGAAACATGTCTTTCGACGTTGTGGCGAGGAGAGAGTAGGTGAGTTGTCGATTTTTTGTTTTTTTTTTTTTTTTTTTTGTGGCACACTTGAACGCAGTGCCGGAATTCACCGCTCAACAGTTTGTGAAGAACTTGCGCGCGTCGAGGGAGTCATTCCTCGACACCACATCCTGCTCTTCCGAAATGCCTCGGTGCACTGAAGAATTCGAATTCAGGGGAGGCCCTTAACTCTTGCCTGATTATTTATTGATTAAGTGGGTGCATCAATACTTAGGGTTGGTACTCGAGGCTTGGTCCGAACAGTTAGCGGCTGGCGACTTGCGCTTGACTTGTCCTGTCGGCTCTCGGATTAAATTAGCAAACGTGAGATGACACACACTTCACATCTTTCAGGCTTGCTTTGCAGCTCCCGCGAAGGCAAACACTGAGCAGCTATTTAACTTCAAAGCACGGGTGAGCGAGCGTGTCGCTGAACGCCAGCGTGAGAAGAAACTTAACCTGAGAGCACTTTGATCATGTTCGCCACTTGAATGCTTGAAGGATGTCAGACAAAAAAAAAGCGAGATAAGAGGTCAAACTTAACTTTGATCTTATAATCAATATATGCCCCCATCTTGTTTTTTTTTTTTAATTTAGAATCATTCCCTGTTGCAGGAAAGAATTGTCAATATTTCCAGCACAGCCCAACCTCCAAGATGACTGACATTCAATTCAGCAGCAGCATGCTGGATGTTAAAAGGCAATTTACTGATAGCGCGACTGCCAATTTTCACATTAGCTCCGAGTGTGTTTCATAAGAAATATGTGTTTATGAGGCCTTGCGCACACATCGGGCAGTAAAGCCGTGACCAGGGTGAATGTCGCAACGAGAAAGAATGGAATGATGGAATGGGTTGAAGTCGCAGTCTAATAACGTTGTCCTTTTTGGGTGTGGGGGGGTTGAAAAGCAGCATTGACGCCTGTGATGTGATCCAAAGCTGACTTTGCTTAATTTTTCCGTCCGCTCTATCTTGTCCTGTCTCTCGCTCGCTCTCCTCTCCCTATATCCTTATTTATTTGTCAGAGTTTGTGTTCAGGGACGCTCCTTGTCATCCGTCAGCGTGCCCATAAAACACACTGTCATGACTGACTGGCCACGTTCCAAACTCATTACCGATTGGCTGACAGAGGGCCCTGTTCTGTTCTGCTCGGCTGTGTTTGACTCCTTTTTTTTGCCAGACATCTCGTGCTCGGAAAACTTTAAATGCGCCGGCGTCTGCGCTCCTGCCCGCTCCTTTCCCGTCTCCCTCTCAAGGTCACATGAATATGGATTCACCCTCTCCTGCCAGCGCGCACATACTGATGATGAAGTCGAAGATCTACTCGCGGGGATTATAATTCAGAATGCAGGTCTGATTTGGTCACCGGCTGACTCTCCTAACTATGAAATCAAATGGGAGCGGGGTGGGGGGGGGGGATGGGGGGCGGTGAAAGACGAGGACGGGAGCGGAGGTCGTGCGGGTAGACTCGGACTAAATAAGGATGACGAGAGCCACCCTTGGAGAAGGGAGCGAGATGAAGAGGGTGGATAACGATTTTGAAACCGGCGGCGTTGGGGCGAGCTCGTGTGCCCCGTGGTGGCGGACGCCGTATGAGGGCCGGGAAAAACAGACTTGGAGATAGAAACAAGCTAGCATACAATGTGATTGCGTTTCTGTTGCTGTTGATCGGCTGCATCTCTTTTATCGTTTCGTGTTGGCCGTAAGCCTGCCGCAGCAAATCGCTGCGTCTGTTATACGGCACGCGCGTCCCCGTATGTCTGTTTCCGTCCCAACTAACAGTGTCAGGTCAATGGATGCGTACATTGACTTTGCTTCCCATTACGAGCCTCTCGCTTCTCTTTGCCGTTCTTCCTGTCGCCCCAATCGCGCGCTTTTCCCCACACACTGACAATTTTCATGTTGCGTTTACCGTGTTTGTCATTTTTTTTGATTCATTTGGTTTGCTTGCATGCATCTAACCGTCTCGCTGCTGACAAATACCGTTTTGTTTTTTGCCCCTCCCCTCACAGAAAACAAGAAGGCAACTTTACCTCAGTCTCGCTCTCGGCTAAATGTAAACGCCGGTTCTGCGGCGGTCAAGGCTTCGCCGCCCACGGAATCTGACAGCAAAGCGGCTTCGGCGGCACCGGCCAAAGCTGCCTTGTTTTCAGATGGAGGACACAGGTACAGGAACACCCCAGGCCACGCTCATGTGTCACAAGGTGAAAGAGTGCCATTGAGGGAAGACTCAAAAGCGACAGAGATCAAGAAAGGGGATGAAGGGGAGCCCCCGGCCTCTCAGACGCGGTCCACGGGCGCCGTGCTCCCGAGCGCCAGCGGGGAGTCTGATGTGGAAGCTCTGTTAGCAAAACTCAGGGCCTTGTAGCAGTCATGCCCTCCAACCCAAATTCCGTCCACCGCATGACTGTTTGCCATCTCAAAGAATCGAGTCTTGCACGAAGCGACGCAGAATTAGACGGATTCGATCTGGACCAAATTTGCATACGTGGTTGAAAGTCGATCAAAATGACACAAGTAGGCCACAATTACACTTTGCTTGAGAAAATGGATTCAAGGGGAAATTGATACCGTGTTGATATTAAAGCGTGAAATCTGACCTTTAATGCTGCAGTGTCCAAAAAAAAAATATTCGTTTCGAAATCTGACCTTTAATGCTGCAGTGTCCAAAAAAATATTCGTTTAAATCCAGCTTGTTATGCGACTCAGCACTTTTTGTATTTATCTTCAACTTACATGTATTTATCTTTCTCTTCTATCATATATTGTCAGCGGGCTCTCAAATGGATTCAGTCAAAAAGTATACTAGATCTTACATTACATACGGGCGGTTTTCAAGTTAAACTGTTCCGCAAAGTTTTTGAACGATTTTCTACTCATATGAAAATGCCGCTCACCTACTTTGCTATGAAATCCTTCAAAGTGAAGTTTAGTGTTGCTATCGAATGACACTGCGGCTCAGCTTTGAGGTTATATTTTCCTTATGTTGCGTTTTGTATTTTCTATTGACAATAAAAGTTTTTCTACTTACGGCGTTACTTGCGATATAATTTTATCTTTTTAAGGGGCATTATTATTATTATTTTGTTGGGTGGGGGGGGTTTCCTAACAAGTGAAATTTGACCTCGTTTTTCGCTGAGGGAACATTTGCTGTATACCCAAGCAGTACTTAAAGTCTTAAAATACCATCCCAAATTTGCAAATAAAAATGTTAATGGCTGCATACTCGATCCTGATACTGTACGCTTCCTTTTCTATCCTAATTTGCAATAAAATAGTTGGCTGTGTGACAGATGCCGTCATTGTCTGCATTTTTTTCCCCCCTTGCAACAATCTAAAGCGGCTGTTCGGGTGCACCGTTTGGTTCCTCTAATACACAATCAATGGAAATCAACAACTAAAAGTGGGTCAAGAATCAATCAATGCTTGGTTGACTGGAACACTCAGAGGAATCATTTATTCTTGTTTCGCAAGAACGATGCAACATCAGAATCGGAGGTTTTCCTCCAAGATGCAGTTCAGTGCGACCCCACTTGCGAACATTAACCACGCCCGACATACAAGACAGTTTGCGACCATTGTCACTCTTTTCGAAGGTATAGCCAGTGAAGTACCTATAGACTGACTGAACTATCAAATGAATTATTTGACAAACATTTCCGCGGTTTCAATTCCGTCTGATAGCCGGCTATCGTCTGTACTGTTTTGCTCAAGGGGTGCCCAACCAGGGGTTAGACCGCGGACTGATCCCAAGGCAACCGCGAGGTGTGTAGGAAAAAAAAGTGTTTTAAATAACATGACAGGAAATCAGTGTTGCCAAATTAGCGACTTTGACGCTATATTTAGCGAGTACTCAGACCCTCTCGAGTGACTCATTTTTCAAAAAAGTGACTAGTGAGACTGGTGACTTTTTCTGGTGTTAATGGAGACTTTTATTTTCGAGTCTGTGACGTGAAAGCACGTGAAGCCTGTTCTCAACGCTGTGCCCCCCCCCCCCCAAAAAGAAGCCGCTGTCGGCTGATCCAGTCAGGTTTACAGTCAGGGCTGGATGTAAATGCCAACTTTTCTTTGTCTAAAATAAACTTAAAAAAAACAACAACAAATAAAAATTACAAAAGAAAAGAAAAAAACCCAACATCCCCCAAGTAAATCACACGCCCTGATGACATCATTTCGCGACTTTTAGGACAGCCAATCGCTACTTTCTTTCCCGATTTATTGGCAACACTGCTGGAAGTTGACAGCTGTCAACAGTAGCGAGCAGCGACCAATTACAGCGGTTACACACCCCGAAACGTCAACACGGCTGAGGGGAAACGAGCCAAGACCTACCATTTTCATCCTGAGTGGGAGCAAGATTATTATTTTTTTAGTTTGTTTATTCTCATTCAAAGCCTGTTTGTTTGATTTGCAATGCAACGGTGACATCGGCGAAGAAAGCGAATTTCAAAACGGTACACAGGGAGCTATGAGACGGGTTTCCCTGCAAAAACACTTTTACGTGCCACAAAAGTGCCGGATTTGAAAGCACAGCTTGCATGCAACACAGCAGTCAATCTTCACCAAACCGAAGGCGCAGAGTAACTCGCTTACGAAAAGCGAGTCTCCTCCGAGTGCCAGGTCTCCCGCTAAGGTAGGAAGTGATTTCCCTTTTTTTCAAAAAGAAATCTACCTGTTTCGTATCTGGTTTATTTTTCTGTTTGGTTCATATTAAGGTCAGTTATGGCTATTGCTCATCATACAGGTCACCGTGGTTACAATGACATGACGGACGGAAACGACGGTCGATTAGTTGGGGTCAGCTTGAAATAATGACAGACTGCCGATAACCGACGGGTGACCTGGGCCGCTGACGAATGTCGGAGCGGCACAGTTTTGCTCTGCTTCTTTCTTTGAGTTTGGCAAACCATTTTGCTGCTGGAAAAAATAAATATACCGGTATATATTTTGCACTTGGGCAGCCGTCATTCCTCATAGGCCTCCGTCCCGCCGGCCATGAGTTTTATGTACGGGCCTAACAAAGTAGAACAACGCATATTGTGAAGCAGATTGCAATTTGGGGCTCTTTGATTGGAGATGGAAGTCACAAAGGCCTCTGAGCAGTTCTCCAGAAGGTGGACAACCCAAAGCCGACCCGATTTGTCACCATCCCCCCCCCCCTTGAGTCAAAGAGCGACCGTGGAGCTATATTTATAATCGCGCTCGGCACAGCGAGCTGTGCAATTTTACGGCACTCTTTATTTTTCAAATGTTCCAATCCTCTGGCGGAATCATTTGTCATCTGCTGTTGATGGTGTCAGTTACATTGTAGAGGAGACGAAAAGCCGGAAAGAGGAAGCCATCCATTGCTTTGTCCTTCACAGCGCGTTTGTACACGAATGCTTTGGCTTGCCAAAAACTATTTTGTGGCTTACTGCCGGCCGGATGTTTCTTTCGTTGTTTGTCTCCTGGAAGTATGTAATTCTTATTCCGGGTCCAAACAAACCCAGAGGCCATCGCCAAATGTAGGTCCACTGGCGAGGGTGCTTGGCCTTGTCAAGAAGTCAAACGCAAGTGGTGGATTTGGACTCTGAAGATGGACTCTGGTCTGAGACTGCCCTTTTTCAGGCTACGAGAACACTTTTTTTTTTCTCCATTATGCAAACAAAAGTTGTCTTGAAACTTAGATCTTACCGCTAGCTCACTTTGTAAGCTCCCCTGGCCCTCAATTCTGGCTTTTCACTGCTAATACGCTATTTACTGCGGGTTTTCTGAATATTTCAAATCACGTAAGGGATGCCAGCTCCCTCACGGGCGAAGGAGGTGGGGGAAAAAAAAAAAGAAGACGAAAGGATAATAATGCAGAATGTAGATCAGGACTAAGGTTCACAACATTTTATATTAATGGCAAAGTGATGTTTTGCTTCATTTTATTTTTTAAGTAATATTTGCTGTCTCGGTAAGAGCCAATATTGATTTGTTTTCACTCTGTCATTCAAAGGCATCTGCTGTTAAAAATAAGCAGCAACTGCGGCAAACGTTGCTGGCAAATCGATTGGAGTGGAGCTAATTTGATAATTGAGCGCTCAAGAAAAATATGCTTTGTGACACGTTGCTTGGTAGTCTTATCTGAAATGAGTTCAGACTCTTCCCCACAAAGGCTCCTGACATTTACGATGCACACCACTAGTTCATTATTTCACCACTGACTCATTCATTGACGTGGGGCTCAGAGTCCAGCCGCTTCTGCTCCACGTCGAGAGGAGTCAGATGAGGTGGCTCGGGCATCTGATGAGGATGCCTCCCTGGTGAAGTGTTCCAGGCAGGAGGCTCCAGGGACGACCCAGGACACGCTGGAGAGACGAAGTCTCCCTGCTGGCCTGGGAACGCCTTGGGATCTCCTGGGAGGAGCTGGAAGAAGTGGCTGGGGAGAGGGAAGTCTGGGCTTCCCTGCTAAAGCTGTTGCCCCCGTGACCCGACCCCGGATGCGCGGCAGAGAATGGATGGATGAATATCCAAGACATGGTGGTCAATTGGGTAAAACAAAAGCGAACTTTCCTTTGCTTGTGTGAAGCACATTGAGTTACCTTTTGTATGACACATGCTCTATCAAGTTGCCGTGCCTCGCCTGCGATCCAACAACAACAACATCGTGCACTCATCGTTCTGATTTTAGTGTGCAGCAATGTTTCAACAAGCACAGGTCTGAACAATGAGGCATTTTCCTTTTTTTTTCAATTTCACGTGCAAGTATTTTTCAAAGGAGAACACTTCTTTCTATTTTTTTTTCCCCCTTTTCTAATTGCACTCTCGGAAAGCTCTAAGCCATGCCGCAAGCCGTCCTACGCTGAAGGTTCACGGCCGCGTGGCATCAGAGGAGACGAGCAATCGCTTAAACGATGCCACGTTTCCGTCCTCGACCGCAATTATTTCCATTCATCTTTGCTTGACTTTGTCATACTGCTGCGGTTGTCATGTCATCGCGAGGCAGAAAGTCATCCCGAGGACTTTGGCCTTTGGTCGTGCACGGTCTCATTTCCGGTCCCGCTGCGGACAAAATAACGATTGCAACTACTGGAATTTACGGCCTCCGCTCCGGAGCATAAGTCGCACCAGCCCGGAAATGCAGAAGAGGTCGAAAAAAAAAAAAACCATACATCAGTCACACTGACGTATAAGTCGCATTTTTTGCGCGTAATTTATTGTAGGAAATTCAGATAAAAAAACACTTAACCCCGCCAAATCCGGAAAAGAAACAAAATGGAATTCCCCCTCCCACATGGCTGTCGTCAGACTCGGAATTCGTTCCAGTTCCATTGATGCCAGCCGTTCTGAATCCAGACAGGATGGTCTTGGTTGTCACTGAAGCCCGGCGCTTTGTGCATCCATCTGATAGCTTGCACAAAAAGTTGCATGGCGCATGCTCCCGGTTGCTGTCAAGCTTGGCCATCTATTTTTTTCATGCATAAGACGCCCGAGAGTAGAAGTCACCGGACTAGCCAACCAAAAGGAAAAAAAAAAAAAAAAGTCGGGGTTGGCGGCAAAGTCACACGCACGTGACGACGAACTGACGCGGCTCCTTTTGACTCTCCACGACGTCAATCTTGAAAAAGAAATCCACCTGGGTGTCTTCCATTCAACGATTGTCTTTGTGTGAGCGGCGACAACAGCGGCGTCTTTGTTTCATATGAAAGCCGATCTAATTATTTTTGATTCCTAACATCAGAATGCGGGCGACCAGATCCTGAACAGACGAGAAGACATTTATTCGCGCGCCCAGCCGAGACTCTCCTGACGGCGTCTCGGTGTTTACGCCTCTGAAAAGAAGAATTGTTGTAATTGTTCAGTGCGTCAATGCCAGAATCCGCTGCTCTTCTCAAAACTTTTTGCTCCCGACATCTAATAAATTGGACTTCTGAGAGACTGAGCTGTGTATTTTTATTTTGTGTGCGTGCGCGTGTGCGCTTTTTTTTTTCTTCCTATTTCCACTACCAAAGAGTTTTTTTTCCCCTTACTTCCGAGCTATAAAGCTGCAACAAAGAGTCCGACTGGGTGCCAGAATCCCACTGATCTGGCAGCATCGAAGCAGGGGGCTCCTCGACATGGCGCTCAGATCCACAAGACGACTGTTGGTAAACGAATAACGTCACGGGGACCAGACAGGCTCTTTTCTCTCAGCGGGGGCAAAGATCAAGCCGATAAGCCGCCGACTCCCGGCTATTATCCCTTCGTGTTCCTTGTACCTGTTTGCGCGCGACTTGCCTTCTCTCTCTTGTGAAATGGGGCGACCGCCATCTGTTGCGGCAGGTGCGTTTGTGTGTCTTGTTCGTCTTTGATCACCGTCGCGTGACGCCAGCGGAAATGTTTGGCCTCCTTCATGTGTTTCTTTGTTTCTCTGCCCCCCCGCTGTGATGTTTTGTGGATGTTTTCTTGTTGCCGGCGTCAATCGGCAAAACAATGAGTCACGTTTAAAAGAAATGAAAAAGGAGCATCCCTCGCCGCGCTCAAAACAAACATCGCGTTTGGTCATCGCAACAGGTTTTGAATAAGACCTCCTGCGGGCTGAACCGCTTGCGTTGGCAAAGTCCTTGGACGGCGTCGCGTACCGACAACACAATGAGATTAATGCTCAAAAAGGGCCGTATTCTGCTATTTGTGCAGTCTTTTTTTTTTTTTAATGTGCCTCGTTTGTGCACAATGTGTTTGGGGGCGGGATATACGGCTGTGATGAAAACGTTTCTCGGTTGACAATCGATTTGATTCAAAAATCACCGTTGTGCCCTTTATCCGCAGATCTACATTTCAAAAAGCGACAACTATCACTCGACGCCACGATGCCACCTGTCCTCGTCATTGAGAAAAAAAAAGAAAGGACTCAGCTGGTCAAAACGAGCCGCAAGCTGGTCATGACATTTTCATTGGTTGCTGGGATTGGTCAAAACAAAAGTTACCGGATCGCCCAATCAGCATGAGGTATTGTCTTGATTGTCCCGCCTTTCCGAAGCAGAGAAGACTGAAACAGTTGAATGAGCGGAGGTTTTTTTTTTTTTGGGTGGGGGGGGTGAAAAAATCTGCACAAAATTAATTCTTGCCCTTCATGTTGGTTTTCTGTTCAGCAGTTTTGTGCCATCCTTGAATGGGGGGGGGGGGATAGGCCTACTATACTACTGTATGTGGTGCACGGAGAGCCATGTTATTTTTAACTCGCACTTGGTATAAATAGTATGAGAGCCACTGACTTTAGATGATTAGAAGGTCGGCGTTTGTTTTTCCTACGGCGTGTGCGGGCGCTCGCGTCCGTCAGCCGAGGAACCAAAGCTTTGCTGTTGGCTTTTGGAATGCTTGTCATAAGCAATTAGGAATGACTTTTGGGAGGAACGACAGAGAAGCCATCAAATCTCCTCGCTGCCCTTCCTGATATGGCAGTCATTGACGTCGGCTTTCAATAAACCGAGAACGTGACAAATGATCTTGATCGGAACTTCCTGTGTTTCCAGAATTGGTCACCAAGATGACTTTGAATCTCGATACCTTTCAATGAGGTGTCAAGGCAATTTATCTCGAAGCGGGAAGACGTTTCCGGTGCTCCCAAGGCGCCCACACCGTGCAAATTCCTCTTCAAACACATACCAAGGGCATTTTGAGAAGTGATGGCCACTTTTGTAAACTAGATTCATTTGTCTCGTTTCCGAAAACGCAGACTATCTTGAGCTTCCGGACGTGCCAATCTGCTGGAAGTAATCAATCTGAAATTGGTTACGCCGCGATCATAGCGAAAAGAAGAAAGGCGCTTGTTTTTTTGTCACTTTGACATGCTCGAGCGCCTCGCGTTGCTGCCACCGGATTGTGTGGGTTGTTCGTCTCAGTGTGCCCTGCGATTGGCTGGCAACCGGTTCGGGGTGTCCTCCGCCTACTGCCCGAAGACGACTGGGATAGGCTCCAGCGCGCCTCGCGACCCTCCTGAGGATAAAGCGGTTCAGAAAATGGATGGATGGATGAAATACTGTACAACTGGAAGCACTGATTACAAACGTGTTCATCGCCAAGAGGTTAATAAGCTTTTGGTCACGACGATTGCCTTGAGACGTATCCGGAAACACAAAGGAAAATAACTGTCGAGCCTCTCGGAGGTGGAGGACTTGTGCATATAAGCTCTCGTGCGTCATTAGGAGAGCAACCGCGGCACAGCGACGAGATTTTCAAGCAATCAGCCACAAAATGTAGCCAA
The DNA here is from genome assembly GCF_001891065.2 of Hippocampus comes. Taxonomy (NCBI): domain Eukaryota; kingdom Metazoa; phylum Chordata; class Actinopteri; order Syngnathiformes; family Syngnathidae; genus Hippocampus; species Hippocampus comes. Next base: position 451,742 of record NW_017805745.1, on the reverse strand, counting down.
GGAAAGCCAGCAGCGGCAAAACCTCCCGGTTGGCCGAGGCCACTCGGTCCTTGATTATAAGTTGTACGTCGCTAAGGACCGTGGCGATGCTCCGTGTGTGTCGACCGCCGGGGGTCAGACACCCTGTGGCGACTCCTGCCGGCGCCAATGCGAGTAAACAGCCACCACTTGTGCCCCTGCTTTTGGAAAGGCTAAATAGCCCCCTTGGCTTCCCTCATCCTCCACCGGCAGGCTCTCAAATAAGAAAAGACAGTCGAATATCTTCCAATTAAGACTGCCGCCATTACCTTTTGCGCTCACTGGCGCACCTGCTGAGAGATTGGGGGTGGTCTCTATTAAAGAGGAACAATAGGGTGCGATTGCTGCTGATTAGCTCGATGGACAAATGTATTCAGACACCCGTTAAGGGGAAATTAACCCAACATTGACAAACTGCATAGTCACTTTTAGGACATGGATGTTAGCGGCATAAATGTCATCACGCACACGTCATTTGTTGCCCTACCTGGATTTCTTTTCGGTGCTTGACGTACCAACATTTTCACTTTTTGCTACAATTCCACCGATGGCGGCTGCAACGGTTTCCGTAGCCGACGCCGAATCGAATGATGACAGCCATCACTCTCAACAGATGTCAGCTCACACAAATCAACAGCGGCGGGGAAGCTGCGACGTCACTTCCGACATTCCGCAGCTGCCGATGATTCCGCTCACCGTCTTGGCCCCGCTACATTGAGCGATGATTCCGTTGAACTCTTCTTCCGCAACCGTAATATTGATCAGGGTCCTGTGTTACGATTAGTGTTGGAAGAAGCCTTCCGAGAGAAACGCGCCAACCTCGTTTCTGATGCAAAACGGTGGAGCGACCGCAGGGGGTCATTCCAAAACTAAACGAGGTATTTTCTTAGCAAGTGCAAAAATTTAGTTTAGTTCAACGTCACGGGTGACATTTATGTTTGTGTCTGCTGCCACGTGGCGTCCAAACTACGGCACGGGCGGCATTTGCGGCCCACCATCCATTTTTTAGAGGCCCGCAACGTGACCCAAAAAATAAAAAAGCAGAGTGAATAAGGATAGTTCGATTTTCCAGGCAAAAAAATTGTTTCTTCCACTTTGTGCTCTTTGGCTGATTTATGAAGATTCATGATCTTCACGTCACTGAAAAAATGGTCACCTTGCAACAGTTTTTGTCGTTTTTTCTTTTGGTTCTGAATGTATAGATGGGATCTGCCCGCTGTTCAGTGCAGAGCCGGGTCTGTTCTGTGAGAGAGAGGGCTGCTGGCCACCCCGAAAACTTGCAAAACATTTGCCTGAACACCTTGAACAGAAAGCCGATGAAATCAACTAGACAATACAAAACTATCAAATTGCTTTCTTGACTGACTTTGACGTGTTTCAAAAAGATGGCGCATTTAAAAGTGGCCCTTTCATCCTTCCCTTTTTCTGTATGCGGCCCTCAAACGAAAAAGTTTGGACACCCCCGTGTGAGCCTATCAGCGATCGCCAACCTTTTGTGTCTCGTCAGGTTGCTTGAATTTGCTTCTCTGTTTTTTTTTTTCCCCAGTCTTTTGTCGACTCGTTGTTGCTGTCACGTCGTTTTGTTTCTTCTCATAGTGATGTGTTTTGTATTTCCTGCTGTTTTGTTGTTACTGTGAGTTTTGGTCTTTTCAGGACTTGATTCGCGCTTTCGATTTTGTTTTTCCAGAGCACATCTGCAAGTGTTTTATTTGCCTTCTCTTTCCTCTCTGCTATCGGGTCCTCGAGCACGCATAAACATGACACATTTTATTTTGAAAATGCAAAAAAATAAAAAATAAAAAAAGGAACTGAACTGTACAACTGAATGGAATTTAGGACTGCAGAGCCTCCTCCGGAGAGTTCCACTGAGGACAACCTTCTGTTCATGCACACATACACACACACACACGAACACACATTTCACGAGGTTTGCAGCATGCCGGTCAAATTTAATCCACACAAAGCGACTGGATGTGGTCATGAATTGAATGTGCTCTTGCCCCTGAAACAGTCTATGAAAGCATCATTATTTTGGCACCATTTGGAAAAGGGAGCCGCTGTTTTTTTTTTTTGTTTGTTGTTTTTTTTTTTTTAATAGTGTGCTTTTCAGTTTGAGTTGATACTTGTTGTGGAGAGTTGTTCAATTGGCAGCTGCATCCCAGTTGGAGAGGAACAGACCGTGGCATCCCAACAAAGTGTCTCTCTCTGTGTGTGTGCGCGTGCTTGTGCATCGTGCACACACATTCCCCCGTTAGCAGGTAAGTACTCTTTCTCAAACCTTTCCAGACAAAGGAAAACCAAAAAGCTATGAAAAGAAGACCACCTTATTTTAATATACGGTTGCAAGAATAAGTATGTGACCCTGGATTTTTTTTTTTTGCGGTGGTGGCGGACGCATAAATCGGTCCTCAAATGTGTTCTGATCTCCATCGGTGTCGTGACTTTTTCTGTGTCGAAACTGTTTTGGCCAAGCGCGGCATTCAGGAAATCAAAGGATCAAGGACAACTCTGAAATTCTTCAACTTGTATTCATTAAGCATCCTAAAATCAAGTCATCCTTGGATTTATACATTTGAAAAGATCAAGATGGCGCCGTGCCGTGTTTGGCAGCTGTCTGCGAGAGCTCTGCTGTTTTGTTGTTTACCTTTCGCCATATGGCGTTCGTTGTCCTTCGGGTGGATACGTGTGGACAGGAGGCCCGGCCCCCCCATTTGTACTTCAGTAACTGTCGGTTTTATTTGTCATCCTCCACGTGCACATCATTTCCGACAGACAATGTGACAGTTGCATAACACCGGGGTGAGTCCTATCCAAGAACAAGATTTATATGACGGAAAGTAATATTATCTGCAAGCCCTTCCTCTCATGATTATGTATGTTTGTTGCCTTTGAGGCAATATTGAATGCGCGCGCGCGCGCGCACACACACACACACACACACACACACACACACGTTGAATTTTTAATGCGCGTGATCAGCAAATTGCATTCGCGTTGAAGACGACCCCGACGTCTTTGCCTAATGGATGAATTGAGATTAAAACAAAGTTGAGGGCCAAAAGGCTACAGATGCCGAAAGCGAGCAAATAAATAGCTTGTCTCATCTAATTTGCAGATCGTGTAAAGCAGGGGTGCCCAAACTTTGGATCAAAAAGCCTCTTTAAAATTCCTCCATTTTTTTTTTTTGTTTTGTTTTGGTTTTTTTAACACGCCAAAGTCAGTCATCAGCTTTCTGTTAAAGATACAAAGGCAAACAGTCAAGGAGTTTTCCAAGTTTTCGGGGTGGCCAGCTCGCCGTCTATCTCACAGAATAGATCCAGCTCTGCACTGAACAGCGGCCGAATCCCATCTCCACTTTCAGAAACCCCCAAAAAAGAACAAATTGGAGCAAGGTGGCCATTTTCCAGTGACTTGAGGATCATGAATGTGACGGCTTCCTAAATTGGCCATGGAGCACAAAGTGGAAGAAACTATTTTTGCCTCGAAAATGGAATTCTCTTTCTTCCCACTCTGCCCACCTTCAACTTTTTTTTTTTTTCAACTAACCTTGCGGCCCATGTCAAATGTCATTTTTAGTGTTTTTTTTTCTTTTCTTTTTGTTTTTTGGTCACGTCGCGGGCTGAAAAAAATGGATGCTGGGCCACAAATGGCCCCGGTCCCATAGTTTGGACACCCATTGATGTAACGTGTTTTGGAAATCCCTTTGATTCGCCACTCAGGATCAGCAGGTGTATAAATGACGTGTGTGACTTATGCTCTCCTTATTTACATACGTATAATTGCCTTACTCAGCGGGCTCCACCCCATATGAACGACCGGTCTGTAATCCCAGCAAACAGCTCCGAGATGCACCGCAACAGAGATGATGAAGCACCTGCAGCCAATCGTCGCCGCCGCTCCCTCGTTTCTTTTCATTTCGTCCATTTCCTGCCAGCGTGAGCGGACGCCGTATGGAGTGAGATGCACTCATTTGTTTCTGCAGACTCTGAGGCAGCGCTGTAAATGAGACGCTGGCATTCAAGAACGAGAGTCAGCCGAATCCCTCTAATTCCCCCTCGGGTCTGACGCTCAGGTCAGATGAAGCAACACGTGGCCAGCGCGGGGATGCTCAAAAGCCTCCAAGCGTGTATTGGAGTCAAAAGTTCCACTTGGAACGCTTCCAGTGATGGCGAGGACTAATCATCTTTTATTATGGGTCATGTTATGGTGTTTTCTTGAGCAATCAGCAATTCTATGGATGTGTTTGGGTCCATAGAAGGAGTCATAATCTCGGCAGCATGTAAGCACAAATGCTCCAGAGACTCAACTTTGATGTGTTTCCTTGATTTTTTATTTTTTTTTCCCCCCTCTCCCCTCTGGCAGATAGCGTTGCCGTGTGATTTGGGGCTGAGGGCTCGGAGTGTCTGAGTCAGCTGTAGTTTTGCTCTGGGAACAGTCTGTCTTTAACAACGTTTGAAGACGCACTTATATTCCATCCATTTTAAAAACTAAACTACCACAGGCAGAGATGAGGGATCCTCGTGACCTCATTGGTGAGCGGAAAGATTTCATGTGCATCTAAGTACATTCTGAACCACTGTCGTGTTAGATTCCCACTTTGTTGTGGACGATGTATGCAGATGCAGACACACGGGATGTGAAAGTTGGGCTTTAAGAATCTGAAGGACACCTGACCCTCACCTTGGGCATTTTGATGCCATTAAGAAAAAAAAAAAAAACAGTCGGGTGGCTCCAGTTCATCCATCATACGGATGCCTTTTTCATGAAAAGAAGTCACCAAAATATCTTGAACCATTTTTTTTTCTATCCGAACGGCAATTTATAATGTTCCATTCACCTGCCATGCATGTTTTTGGATGTGGGAGGAAACCGGAGTACCCGGAGAAAAGCCACTCAAGCAAAACATGCAAACTCCACACAGCAATCCGGGGTCCGGAATTGAACCCTGCACCTTTGCACTGTGAGTGCAAGGACGTGCTAACCAGTCAAGCACTGTGCCGCCACATTTTTTGTGTTAATTTATGTTCACCTTCTGCATAATTGTTTCATCTAACACGTGCGTCAAATTCAAGACCCGGGGGCCAGATCTGGCCCGCCACATCATTTTATGTGGCCCGCGAAACCAAATTACGTGTGTCAACTTACATGATCCTTGCTAAAATCTCTACCAAAATGTCAAATGGTCATGTGTCATAAATAACGTTGAACTTTTGCACTACATTTGTTGCCCTGTCATACACTCAATTGTACAATAATTGAACAAACTACTATAGTCGACTCGACTGATTTCAAAACGAGTCATCCATCAATTTGTTGTGATTTTTAATCAGTCCAAAGTGAAATGTGAACCATGCCGTTCTAATTCTGCATATTCAAATGATCTTTTCAAACACTCTTCTGAATCGCCATTATCCCAGTTCCAATGAGTTGCTTACATGTAAAGTATTACATGAAGAGAAGCACAATTGCTGCACAATTGCTGCTTCTTCTTCTTCTAGTCCCGAAAAGTGGAGTGCCAATTAAAGCAAGAAAGCTTTGTGTTGCTGGACAGGAAAAAAAACAAAAAACAAAAACGATTTCTTGAGCCGTTTCTCTGTTTCTTGAGGAAAAAGTCATGACAGATAAGAAATGTACAGTAAAACACACAGCAAATGATTGGGGTGAGACTGTAGGGCAGCAAATGTATTTCCCGACATACACAACTGATGGCTGTTGTCAATGCACACAGAAAAAAAAAAAAAAAAGAAAAAGATAAGTCTTATCTTGTGCTGTGTTTCTGTGCGTAGTCCCAAAAGGCTCAGCTTTCTTTGACATACTGTAGAATGGTTTTAAATTGATCGTGTTCACATAAATGTATGTGTGGGTGGGGTGCGGGGTTGGGGAGGGGGGCGGGTCCTTCATCTCGTTTGTGATTCAACTTCTTTCCTTCCCCTTAACTGGCATGTGGGCAATTACTTATTAGTCGGTGATTAAAATCACCCTTGAGAAAGACGACGGACTCATTTTGATTGACACCTCAAACGAATGAGGAAGCTAACAAGAGTTCAAGCTAAAACAAATGCGTCAAGAAGTCTGATCCTCTGGAGCAAAGGGCCATATTTATTCTTTGTCATGTCATTTATCTCCAACATTTCTAAACAGTGTGCGAGCGTTTCCTGCTGACAATTCTAACACTCGTTCGTAGCCACCCTGAGCTGTCTGCAGGAGCCCAAGTGGACAATGCGAGCAGAACTGAGTGGCCTTCTGCCATGAATGGTATTTATCTGTCAACGTGATGGTGCTGGATAACTTCTTGTTTTATACACGGACGAGGACGTACGTTCAAATATGGCCAGTGAATTACAAAAAAATAGCCCAAGTCCACATCGTTGCCAGGTGGGCCCTGGCTGCTAGCAGTTGGAGGCTAGCTAGCCACTAACTTTTGACTTGTTCTGTATCATAAAATGAAGGTAGACGAATGAACTACTGGATTCTCGGGATCTTTAATTACCGAGTGATTTTGGGATGGTGTGTTGATGTTGGTAGCAACTCTGTCATGGCCATAAAATGTGAGATCACGCAGGCCAAAATCTTGAGAAGGTAAATTAAGCTAGCCATCAATCCACCACACGCTTCCAGGGCCGATGAGTATGTCTCCCGCTTCCTTCCTTGTCTAAGTGACCAGTCCTGGTACACTGGAGGCTAAAATTGTGAAGTGCCGCTACTCCGTATGGCTGCCTACCGGCCCACTTCCAGCACTGCCTTTACCTGATTCCTGATGACAGAGGCAGGCATGTCACAGTTGGCTCAGTGACCCAACTTGAGGCAGGCCGGTGAAGCCAAGTAGGTCAAGCTGGTTGTTAAGACTTCCGTCCAATTGCATCTCCTGAAAAGTGGTGGGTGGAGTGTGGGGGGGGGGGGGAACCTTCTTCATGTGCAACAAGGCTGTCATACAAAACAAGTACACACGGCATTACATTTGGGCATTTTCTATTGCTTTTTTTTGGAGAGGAGAGTCGCCTGTGCGGTCGCTGTATAACATTTGGCAACGTGGGAATTGGACGACATACAGCGTGAATGGAAAATTTCACGTTCAAGTACAGAAGCTTGACTTTAATACATGATTGGTCATTCATGAACAAACGTGAAAACAACCAAAGTCGATCACATTGGTACCTTGATTTACAAGTGCCCCAATGAATGACTTTTGGGATTTACAAGCCATCACTTGCTTGATTGTATTTATTTATTTTTGCTTTTATCGTGAGCCAAATTTCAAGTTACGAGTCAGCTTCTCATACGCCAAGTGAAGTGGGGGGAAAAAAAGAGAGCCGCGATTCTCATCACATTGTTTGATTTATACAAACAATCACACGCATGTCCAACCTGTTTGTTTGTTTTTTGTCTGGATCTCCCATTGCCACAGTCTTGATCTTGACTCGGTCTCGGTTTGTTGTGTGGTCATTTTGCCCCACGAGCCTGCGCTGACAAATACTTACATATTCCGTTTCATCACGAGTCGCTCCTGATACGCGAGGGGCAAACAGTGGTTGGAGGAATTGTTGCACGGCCAGGCGTTGTCAGATAACAGAGGTCAAGAGGACGGCCTTTCACATACGGACCTTGTGGGGCTTCCTGGTCGATGCCGAACCCGGAATCCTCAAATTCCGGGCTGATATTAGTCAGAGAGAAAATGCTGCTGGAGGTCTTTGACATGATATTGTTGAATATCGTGTCTTTTTCTTTGACCATCTGTTGTTTCGTTATCGTGTAGCTGGTCCGTCTGACAGCTCAAAATGCAAACTGTCTTTTTTTTTGATAAAGTTCCATGAAACTTGTCACCGCTGCTGGCACAGAGACACAAATAATAGATTCACATTTCGGGACATAAGACTCTTGGTAAAAAAAAGAAACTTGTATCTTCGATGCTGTCCAGACGCCCAAAACACACACACACACACACACACACACACACACACACAAACACACACACACACACACACACACACAAAAGAGAGACAAAGCTTCTGAATCATTAATCGCTATGACATCTGTGTTGCCTCCCATTCCAAATGCCGAGCCACCGGAAGCTTTCTCGTGAGTGCGCAAGCTCCCCAAGTGTCATCTTCGGGGGAGGGGGGGGGGTGGCGGATGCTCAAGACAGTCGATGACTTCATAATGTATGCGCGCACGTGCAAACTGGTGGAATTGATTTCACATTTGCCATGGCCACACAGTACAGTTCCAGTGTTCAGAAGCGGGCGAGATATTTGCTTTGAGATAGTGAACGGCAGAATCAAGGTCAAGCGCTTGTTTGACTCAACTTATAAACAGTCGAGAAAAGCAACTCGACATTCGGCTGTGCTGCCTCACAACGATCAGGTTTGATCTTTTCATTGTGCCGGTTTTATGTGGAATATAATTGCTCAACGTCCACTGACAGTTTCACACTCTGCTCAAGATTTGTTTTTCATGCTAGGGGAGGAAAAAAAAAAAAAAAAAAGAGACAGCGAGCATTCAACAACGTGAACCATCCTGCAGGACAAAGAAAGGCGCATGATGTTGCATGACACTCTTTCCTGATGCCAGTGCCAGGCCCCCAGGAAAAGCTCCAGGCTGTGTGCATACTGTGCCGTGCTGGTCTGACTTTTCACTGCATCTTACTGAGCATTCTCGTGTACTCGTTGGTGTGTAATTGCAAACCGCTTTCACGCTGTCAAAGAGTTGTACTTGAAGGGCAAACGGAAGTCATTATAATGTTCAGAGTTTTGTGTGTGTGTGTTGTGTGTGTGTGTGTGTGTGTGTGTGTGTGTGTGTGTGTGTGTGTGTGTGTGTGTGTGTGTGTGTGTGTGAAATTGTCTACGTAAAGCTGTGTGTTGGTCAAAAGTAGCCACCAAACACATCTTGGGCTTATTATACGGCATATGGGTGTACATTATTGGGATGAACTCCAAACCTCTGGCAGGCAATGCATGTTCCTCAGGAAGACAGTTTAGCCATAAGGAAAATTTGCTCTGAGAAAATAGGCACGACAGTTGCCCATAAAGCAACAAATGTCTTTGGGTGTTCTACTTATACACAACCGTTCACACAACAAGCTTTCAAGTAAGGAGTCGTGTGTTTTTGCATCCCCACACCCCCATCTTTTTTTGTTGCTTATAGCAATCATGTCTTGCTGCCGCAAGCTTAAAATAATTGTCAAATCAATATACAACAAGGGGTGTCCAAACTCCTTCGTTTGAGGGCCGCATAGAAAAGAAGGGAAGGACGAAAGGGCCACTTTAAAATTTGTCGTCTTGAAACATGCTAAAATCAGTCAAGAACGCAACGCTATATTGTTTGTATTGTTCATCGGCAAGCTGCTCAAGGTATTAAGGCAAATAGTTGAGGATTTGTCCAAGTTTTAGGGGTGGCCAACGGCCCTCTCTCTCACAGAATAGCTCCAGCTCTGCACTGAACAGCGACCGAATCCCATCTTCACATTCACAACCAAAAAAAAGAGAAAACTGTATTTCGATGACCATTTTTCAGTGACTTGAGGATCATTAATGTGACGTCTTCATAAATTGGCCATAGAGCACCAAGTGGAAGAAAACATGCGTCGCTGCGCAAAATGCTAATCTATGAAAGACACAAACGTAATGATGATAGTAGGCAAAATATTTCAGGCTTTTCCCTGAAGAGAAGATGCTACGAAACGACCATATGGTACAGTCCCCAATCCAGTGTAAAACAGCACTTGCAAGGCCCGGCTCCTTCGCGCTTTGAGTGCTTTTATTAGCTTGTCAAACATGTGCGGTATTTGCTTTAGCTTGCATGCCTCACGAGAGATGTTGGGAAAATAGTTACTTCTCTTCAAAGGCTGAATTTGATGGATTGAAGTATCCCAGATGAAGCATGTTGCTTCAGTATATGCTCAAAAAAAAAACAAGAAAACAACCACAGCGTGTGGTTTAATCCAATGTTTATTTGTTGACTCAACCCAGTGACCGATATAAGACGTCAGTGGTCTTGACACACAAGTGACAGCTGTCATGATATGTCTTTTATTTTTTTTTTCTTTCTATGCACCGACTTCGACAAATAAACACGTGAGAAGCAGCACGGGCCCCGCACGGCGGTCCACAAATACAGGCTGTCAATCAACCTTTGCTGCAGAAGGGACAAGAATCAAATGACGTCTCTTTTCGAACAGAAAAACTCACAATTTCATTTGAAATTGTTTATTTCGTGAAGCTTGGACACTAAAAGAAGTTAATGTGATGATTGGACCTTGCCGAACTATGCTAGCGATAGCGTGCGCTCAAACCAAGTGGGCCTCCTCCCACCTGGAAACAATCAAAGCCGAGGCGCAATCCAATTATGACTCAATAACTGGATAGATGATTGAATTACGTGTTCATGTCTCCTCCTCACAAGAATGTCAGTTATTCTTCTTTTAATGGCTCGGTCAGCCCATTTGCCAGGGCATTTTGCGTATTCCACCACACACGCGCGTCACATTCGAGAACCAGCGGAAAAGATTTGCTACATTTTTTTACGTTGGCAAAAACAATCCGTTTTGATTGACACGGTTGGGCTCGCCATCCGTTTTGTGGTGTCGGAGAAGAATAGATGAGAGGAAAAACAGACAAGTAGGTGCTGCATCTTTGCCTTTGGGCTGGAATGGGAAAAGTCGAAAGACTCTCCGATTGAAGATGGAGTAGAGGAAAAAAAAGACGCCCACATGTGGCGACACGCTCATAAATTTCACAGTCTCACACCGCCAATAGGAAAACTTGAGAGGAAGAACATGTTGGATTTTCCTGTCATGGTTCAAGCAAAGTGTGGAAAATATTAGACAGATTTTGCCCGGAGCCTTGAAATCAAACACAAGATCGCTACAAAGAAGGATTCTTCTGAAAGGCAATTCTCCTGCTGTCAGGGTCAGCTCAAAATCTGGCCACAAAAACCACACTGAAACCTCTCGAGCTCTCCTTCGGTGTTCTCATTAAACCTAAACCGCCCCACCCTAAAAAAAATAAATAAATTGTTAAATTCAAAACAGACATATCAAATAATTTAACAGGACACGATTCCGTCTCCCAGCTAGGAGTGCTGTGTGCGGCTATTGTATTGAAAAATCTCCTCCGTGTCATAGATTTATAATATTTAGCCCCTTAACATGCAAATCGAGAGGATCCATTTTCCAACTTAAGGTAAGGGTCCTGGCCGAAGTTCAATATATGTAATAATTCTTCCCATCCAGCCGCATTTTCTTTCTTTCGTTTTTTTGCCGAAAGGACACCTAAGGGATCCCCACGCACACTGGGGGTGGGGGGGGTCCAGTTGCGAGAAGTAATCCCTTTAGTGTGTCCTCGCTCTAACCCGTCATTGCATTCCACGCTTACAAGAAGGAGGTGACGGCAGTTGACACAAGAGTGCAGTTTGCAGAACCACATGAAACAAATATTTCAACTCATGGCCTGATGACTTGGAACAGAACGCTTGGCAAGATGAATGGCAGGGAACAGGGGGGAAGGCTTTCAGCATCCGTCACGGTGATAAGAGAGAGAAATGCGGCTTCTCGTGAAGGTTAGATTGCAACGCGGCCAGCGTGAGAGTCACAAAGAGGGCAACGCTGTCAAAGTGCACCGCTCAGAAAAATCACAACCGGGTTTCCAAACTAATTTTCGGCGAGTGAGTATAATCGTTCGTCAACTGCTGTCTGTGTGTTTGTTAAAAAAAAAAAAAAAATTATCAAAAAAAAAAAAAAGGTGAAATGAACAGTCTCAGGTTGCTTTTTCAGTGTTCATGTGTTCATGTCTTTGTTGCGCGTCAAACATCGTTCTGCGGCAAAGGTCCCAAGATACGCAAGTGATTCCCACCCAGAGGGGGTGCTGCGGCACACGAGTGTGCATCATCAGGGGTGAAAATTGTTCATTTTTAATTCCAAAGTAAATGCTCATCCATTAGATGACGGACGGTCCAACTATATCAATGACAGTGCAGTGATCCCTCGCTATTTCGCGGCTGTTTATCGCGGCTTCAGTGCATCGCGGATTTTTTTCAAACATTTTTTTAAAACAAATAAAAAATAATAATTTTCATATACATGTTTTTACCTGTATATGTTTATTGGTCGCTACTTCGCGGATTTTCGTTTATCGCGGGTGGTTTTGATCCCCATTAACCGCGATAAACGAGGGATTACTGTATATTAAAGTTTTTTTTTGTGCTAATGATTTTCTTTTCTGTCCTCTGCCCACATTGTTGTCAGATACATTGCTTTTGTCCCTCTTGCAAGCTTCACAACCGTTGTTCGTAACCATCACCGTCGATTTGCCACACTTCAGGGTTAAAATTCTATGTGTTGCTTGAAAAAGCTTGAAAAAAAGTAGTTCATTCAAATGAGAGTTTACTTTTCTGAAATGATTTCTGAAAAAAAGATCACAAGCGTGATATTGTAAAAAGAAAGAGACAAGCTGAGAAAAGTTTCTTCTCAGATGTGCATGCAAAGGCTAAGCCAACACATGAAAACATTCTGAAAAGACAATTAAATAACAAACACTTGCGGGCTCCAATTATCATTATTTCCAAGTTTTTCTGTGAGATCTGATATGTGAAAATATGCGTTTTTGGAGGGTGATTAAATCACGGGTAGGGAAGTGGCAAGACCACTCCTGAGCAAGAAGCACAGACACTTCACCAGGAAATATCAGACACCAATCAAGAGCTTGACGCAAATAAGCCGAAATTCATGAGTGAGTCTTTTTGGAGCAGGTTTTTTTTTTTTTTTTTTTTTTTTTATACCACAGACATTTTGAATTCCAGAACAATAAAACGAGTCGCAATGTTGAGGATGTCGCAGCATTACAGAGGCACTTGAACGGATGTCGTCCCAAAGTCAAGACTTGACTTTGAAAGACAAAGAGCAGATGGTCGGCACGTCGTGTCGATTCCCATCTAACAAGTGAGAGCTCGAAATAGACCGTTGGCCGACACCTTAGTCTTGTTCTCACCAAATATTCCAGTTTGCCACGGAACCCAAACACTGCCTGCAGTGATGCAGACTTTTATTTATTTATTTTTCCTGCACCTGTTTTCGACGGCCAGCTGTACAGACGCCAGAAATAGACCAGCCATGGCAGAGGTACAACACATTTGGATATATATATTTTTTTTTTTGCATATGTCCTTATTATGACAGCTGGCTCGATATTGTGTTGTGTTCTGCAACAAATACAAGTGTTTGGTGCTGGAGTATAGATAATGTATAGATGATGCTGCAGCATTTTTTTAAAGGCTGTATTAAAGGAGTAAAATATTTCCGGCCAAATGGAAGGCTACAGCCTCCCAAAAATGCAAAGAAGTCAAGCGGGTCGATGATGCAATGATGTCCATGTCAAGTCCAAATCAAAGAAATGATTCTATGTCGTCAATTTAACCTCACAAGGGTCCGGCGCTGTTCAGATAATGGGGGCAATATCCACACTTGCATGCGCCACTCTGATTGGCTGTCACAATGTCATCGTCGTCTCTCCCGAGAACTCAGAGCCGCCGGCCACAAGAACGGTCATGAAACAGCTAAGCGTGTCTCTCTGTCTCTCGCTTGTCTTCAGACCTTCGCACCGCAATGATATTTTCAACATTGCCTGAGGTCATGCAGTGGGGTGACCCATTAGAAATGTACTTTATCCGCCAATACAACTTAATTTGGCTCACTGATTTCACATGCCTCGGGCTGTTAACGCTGACCGGACGCCGTGACTGCTCACCTTTTCCTTCCTTTTTCACAGGTGACCATTTAACGCAAACTCACTTTGATTCACACCACTCTGCAGTACTTTCGCCCTTTGGAATGCGAGGAGTCCGGGATTACATATACAGTATATTATCGCCCTCTCTCTCTCTCTCTCTCTCTCTCTCTCCATATATATATATATATATATATACACACACACACACATGCATACATATATACTGTATACACACACATATATATATATGTGTGTATATATATATATATATACACATATATATATATATGTGTGTATATATATATATATATGTATATATATG
>NW_017805745.1:420077-437642 GCF_001891065.2 Hippocampus comes | reverse complement strand
TGTATGTGTGTGTGTGTGTGTGTGTGTGTGTGTGTGTGTGTGTGTGTGTGTGTGTGTGTGTGTGTGTGTGTGTGTGTGTGTGTGTGTGTGTGTGAAATTATCACATTAGTTGCGATTAATTCATTACATCATATTGGCTGCCATTATGTTGGGGCTTGTTTAGCCGAAGCTGATAGGCTCCCATTGGAGTCGGGTGGGCATAGTAAGCATCAGTGAGGAGTTGAGAGGTGAAGATGGAGCAGCATGTGAGAGTTCTTGGCACAATGAATGGAAAATTTACATTCCAAAAACAGTGATATTCCCCCTCGTGGTCGAAAATAAATGTTGCAGGGAGGACTTTGATTAGTCTCAAATACAGCAGAAAGTAAATGGCTAAGACTGCATCTGTCCAAGTCTGCTGAAAAACAATAAAATACTTTATAATGCCACTTTTTCTTTTATCTTTTGATCTGCCTCAATAATGTAACGAATTTAAAATGAAAATAGAGGGTTTTTCAGTAATTTTTAGATGAGATTAAAATGTAGATTAATTATTGTAATTAATTACATACCTAATTAATTAATTAGACATTTTTTAATCGCTTGATAGCACTAATATATATACTAATCAAAAAATTATATATATATAATACACACACACACACACACACACACACACACACACACACACACACAACAAATAACGAATCTGTGGAGCAGTTAAGTAAGTAAATGGTCAATGGGCTGTCTTTTGTATCGCACTTTTGTACCTTGGTCCTCAAAGCACTTGGCACTGTCACCTCATTCCCCTAAATAGGGAGTTCAGTATCTTGCTCAAGGATACTTGACAGTTGCAATGGCCAGGGATGGAACCGGCAACCTCCATGCCGCCCCCAGTTAAAGGCATAACCGTGGTTCATGCTGTGCAGCTGTCACCAGTGGATGCTGGAAACTCAGCCAAAGCGGTCTATGAAGGCAGTGAATTCCATTGATAATGTAATTGCAATAAATATCGACCCTGCCTTTGACAAATAAATCACGTTGTTCCACACTCAAATTGCGTCGAATTGGTCTGCCTCTGTGTGTATATTTGGCAGTTGTTAAGAGCTGGAAAAAAAGTCGATTCTATTTGTGCAGTCTTCACAATACGACATTAGCAAATCGCCGTCCGCGTCAGCTGATGCTTCACTCTATTTTTATAGCTGGTGTTTTCATGCGCGCCTCACATGCAAATCTAAAGCGAGAAAACGTGAAGACACCTCAATCTCTTTTCTGCAAGTAAGTGTGAGCTTCATCCTTTTTTTTTTCCCAAATCACTCCTGAGAGAAGGGAGCTCGTTTGATGAAGAGGGGATCAGTCTCTGATTACAATCCCCTCACAATCCATTAGACACTGAGTATAATCACTTCCTTTCATTCCGCCTCCCCCACATATTGATGTCCGCACGTGCCTTCCCCTTGGTGTCACTCTCAGGGGCAACGCAAACAACTCCTCCCATCTATTAGTCTGGTTTCTTCTTCCCTGACCACATGCCGGATGATCAGACAATCCTTTCGACATGACACGTGTCGGTCGGTCCGTGGGTCTATCTCGCTTGGATTTATCGATCGCTTCCCCACACGTTCATATCCGTGCAACTAACCAAGGGAGAACAGCTGTGGCTGTTCTCTTAAATCAACACTTTTTCCGCTCGCGTCATTTTAATTGACACATGCTGATGCGTCTCGATTACAACTCAAGCATCGCCATTTCAAACTGGTTCCTCTCTGCCTTTGTGCTTGTTGAAATTGATTGGACTTTTGAAATTGTCACAGCAAAAAAAAAAAAAAAAAGTTAGCTGATGCACTTTGGGAGGTTCTGATTAAAAACCGATGCAAAAAAATATTCATAATTAAGTTGCTGTCTTATCTGGTTTGCGGCGGGTGTTACTCTTAGGCAGACGGGGGGTGAAATTACTTTGGAAAATAAACAAAATGAGGGAGAGGATGAGAGGGCAAGCGGAGAACAAGGAGGAAAAGCCCTGCAGTGCAATCTAATTAGTTGCCTCTGACAGACGAAACGGTATTCTGACATGTCATTTGTCACTGCATCAATTAACTGACCGGATACACACCCACACATTTGGGTTTTCATGTGTCATGGGGACTGTCTCGTCGTCTTCGACACACTTTTGTGGACAACGGCTTTAGCGGGCTTTGAGTGCATCATTGTCAGCCGTGGTCTTCACAAAGCCTCGGCCGCTGCTTCCAAAATGAAGTGTAGCATAGAAAGCGCGCTGACGCACTTTGTCCCAACACTTAACAAATACACACCACTCCAAAAATAAGAGTGCCACTCGCTGAACCTGCATTGAATAAAATTTTCATTGACCTTGTTTTGCACTATTCCAGTTGTGATTTCCTTCTCCTGGCCGGCTTTAATTGTCGCATTAAAACCATTTCTGATTTGGCCAGTAAACATTTTACACCCTCAAGCTTTGCGGGCACATTGCAAAAGCCGATGAAACGATTCGTGTTTCCTCACTGTCTGTGATTTTTTTTTTCCCTTGTGCCCTTGTGTGATGGTGCTGATTGCCATTGTGGCTTCACAAGGAAATGACTCCACGGCGCCAGTCCCTCATTATTCGTGGACGCCATTGCCCACCGTCACCCCAACAATGGTGGCTCCAAACTCAGGTTCACAACTCAGGCTCGCTGAATAAACAGAACTCGTCTTCCCATCAGGCCACGAATCAAAATGCTGCGGCAGTTGAGAGACAAGAGACGCGGCCAATTTCGAATCTCCGAGAACGGATGAACAAAATGAATACCATGCATGCGCAGCGGGCCTCGCAGGCATGGGGCCCCCCTGACACAAATTGCATTTGAATCACTCATCCTGTCACATTTACAATTTGGCCTTCCGATTGGACTCGTGATAATTACAAGGATGAATTGAAACTTTATGGTACAATGAACTGAAACAAGAAATGATGTTTGCTCGCAATACTTGAGCGGGATTTGAATGAGAATATTTCCCCTCATGATTTAAGAAGTGAAGGTTGGGACTGTGAAAAAAGAAAAGAACATTCATTAGCTTATTTCTACTAATAGAGTATAAAATCGTATTTGCGTGTCACTCGTCATAAAGGATTGCAATGAAATGAAGTTTATAACGACCCGTCGCTCACTGGTAAATGACACACAGACAGAAGGATTCTTTCGATTCTCTCTCGTCCAAATTAGTTCACTTTTAGCGCCGGCTCTCATCCCTCTCCATTTCTCCTCCGGGACACATTCGGCTCCACGTTCAGGGCGTCGCTGCTTGCGGCCGTAGCTCACCGCGGTCGCAACTCCTCGCGGTCGTGGCATCGTAGACGAGACGAGAAACCCTGATGGTGCTGACATTCTCCGCTCCATAAAAACGAGGCTGTTGTAAACTGGCTGCTACTAAAGGAGCAAAACAAGTGCTGATCGTCTTCGGCAAACAATGTCGCGGCACAAAATACTGAAAACAGTTCACACCGGTCATCTTTTCTGATAAAACGATGTAACCATACAGTCGTCAAGGTTCCTACGAATTTTTCACGATTCTGAGCATTCACACAAACTCCCTGGTCCAAGTTTGTTCATTTTATTTTCGCACACAAGTAATTTTAAGCATAATTAAGGAAGTCTCAATACACAGTGTCCACGAATAAGTAATAATGCCAATCATGTAATTCAATAAAACACAAACATTTCTAATCAGCTGATCTCTGAAAGAGCCTCATTGAAGGCGCTACGTCCATGTTTGGACATCGGGGATGGAGCGGTTGGCGGCGTGTCGACCGTAGTGTGTCAATGTATGCTTCAAACTGCCGTAGAACAACTGAGTGTTCACCCTCGCTTGCGCTACCGAAACTAAGGCAAGTGGGAATGGTGTGGTGTCCTGTTCGGAGATGAAACTGGGGTGAAAATGAAGTAACGAGGGTAGAAATGCAGCATGTGTGCGTGGTGCGCGCCAGTGTGCGCTGAGAGTTTGAGATCGGTACGCAATTGCTTACGCGCGCAGCTTAGATGGAAATTTGGCCATAGAACCATTGAATAGATGGTATATAACACCATGTCTTATCCTGAGTACGGGACTGACAGAAATGTCCAATTCTGGTTTCCACGACAACTTTAAAGAAATTGTCGAAACGGCAATGACATCGAGTGTCTTAACTAGCATGTCAAATTTGATGTATTCATTCATCGGCAAATGACTCCAATTTCTGTCAGGTGAAAGATCATGTCGCTTTCCATCCCTATTTGAGTGATCGGCGAAGGACCGCTGTCCAGACCGGCCTCAATATCAACTGTCTTATTACTTCAAATAACAGCCTCGGGCATGAGCACGGAAGTATCTCTCCGAATGAAAAACTCCTTTGAGGAAATGCGTTTATGTCCAAAGCGAAGAACAAACGACGCCTCTTGTTATTTGCTTGTCTGGGCACGTGCCAGTAGACGTTTGATTCCTTTTCTCCTTGTTCGGGCTTTGCCCTCTCAATTCTTCAAAACCAACTCTTGAGCCATCACCCTCAACAACGCAGTGCCCGTCTCATTATTTCACTCTCCAGCTCTCAAGAATTGATGTTTTAAGGTCATACCGCATGGGACGAAAATGGTCACAGACTGGGTTGATTACTCCGCCGCTTCACTGCACTCGCCCGGCAAATCGTTTATTTGTAGAGTTGGCCGTGATAAATGACAGTTTCTTCCATCTCGCCATCCGTAGTCACGCCCGCCATCAATCCCATTTGTCTTAACGTCCTTACCCATCCCTCGCCTTCACACGTGTCCAATTGTGGGATACGTTTGAGGAAACGATTCAATTACGGGCCATAGTTGTTAAGAGAATAAAAATGCCAACAGTCAAAAGTGTCACTCGCTATCAGGATAAACCTTCTCGAATTCTGCATGTCAGCCAGAGACCCTCATCTCCGTCTCTGTCTGTCGTGTACGGCTCCGTTATGAAAAAAAAACAAAACAACAACAACACATTTTGTACAGCAACACATAGCTCTCTGCATGTGCAGTCTTGCATTATTTTGCACTTGGATGCTTGTTTGGGGGATGCTTGATGCCATCTGCCCGAGACTGACTGAGAAGGAAACAACTCCAAAAACATGAATTTCCTAAAATATATGACACGAGAACCCGGCGTGTGATTTGACTGAACGAACAGCCTCTCGACTTTCATTTTGCATGTGCTCCTAGCAGATGGTCATCAGACCTCTGGCCCACAGATGAAGTCCCATCAGATGCTAAATGAAACATGATCGTGATTATGATGACCAGGGTAACTCTTGATGCGGCGCATTAGTGAGTCGGCTCCGTTTCCCTGGCGAGAAGCAGCAGACCTTATCCTCCGCCTTTCCCTCGATGGTAAATTCTAATGAAAAACGACACTGCAGAGAGCCTTACGCCGCTGAAAAGGGGAAAATACGAATAGTATATTTTCGGCTTGGAATCGAACCTGCAAAAATAGACTGTACATACAGACATTTTATTAGGTATGCGTATTTTTGCGGGGGTAAAACATCTTTTTTCTCTCCATGACGAGTGGTAGGAACACACTCTGACTAAATGAGCCCATTTTTGGACATTGTCACCTAAAACTGGACAAGTTCGGCTTTGGAGATGAAGACTTTTCTCGTTTTTGGTCACCAATTAGCTTCATTATTCAGCACTGAAAGTAAATAAGCATTAAGATAGTGTGTCAACAAACAGGTTTCCTCTTAGTTGAAGCACGAGATGACTCCCACTAAAAAGCCTCCCAAATTGGTGGCAGAGCTGAATTTCCAATGACAGGAAATAGTCTGGTTCAAGGGGCATCAACCTTGGGCAATGGGCTGCTGGTTACCTGTTTGATCCACACTTGTGAAAGAACACCTTTGCTCAAATGACCTTGAATCATATTTTGAGAACAGTCATCAATGATGTCATCTATTCTTATGTGAAGACGCCGTTAATGATTTTCATAAATCATGATCAACCATGATTTAACAAGCGAGAAAAGAACTATTGAGAGGTGACACTTCTGTAAAGCATTGCAAGTGCTGATCTTTTCAAACGGTTACTTCAACACCAGGAAATCACAATGTCCCATGACTGGTGAGATATTGTTAGAACAGGCCCATTGGCGACTCATCGTGTGGTCCTTGGGTGCTGAAGTCGTCTAGGCACAATGTGAAGAGGGCAGCAAGTCATAGTATATATTTTTAATTGTGCTATTTACTATCAACATTTGCGATACCGCTAACTTAGCAATTGGTACACGCCAACTTTCACAGCTTAACGTCATGTCAAGCATTCTAATCAATGTTGGATGTCAGGTGTTGAAAGCTGCAGTATATCATCTCTAACAATCAATCAATCTATACATTTTATATATATATATATATATAGTTGTCTTTCTAGACATCACTTAACATAAATATCGTTTTGAAGACAATGATTGAATTTGGGGACCTCATACAGTCTCCTTAAGCTTAAATGTGTTGCGATCCGTATTTTTGTTTTGGCTTGTTTTTTGGGGGGGAGTAGTTGTTGGTATTGGTTTTGATGCTAGATAACACTTGTGCATGTGAGGAATGTACCCTCATTTTTTTTCTTTGGTGACATAAATTCGTGACTGGATTTCCTGGTTGAAAAACACAAATCTCTCCCCTTCCTCCGTTTTTTTAATATCTATCTATCTATCTATCTATCTATCTATCTATCTATCTATCTATCTATCTATCTATCTATCTATCTATCTATCTATCTATCTATCTATCTATCTATCTATCTATCTATCTATCTATCTATCTATCTATCTATCTATCTATCGAGCTATCTATCTATCTATATACAGAGAGAGAGAGCGAGAGAGAGAGAGAGAGAGAGAGAGAGAGAGAGAGAGAGAGAGAGAGATTGATATTTAGATATTTAGAGATATACCTGGAGAGAACTATATTCACGCCCATATCACTCTTTCCCTAGCGTATCGCCCACCTCAATGACCCCTGGTGTAGTAACTGTTGTTTTACAATGATGAAAATGTTTCTTTCCTCTACAAGCTCTTTATGCAGATTGCTAAAATAACTTCAGAGTGGCTTGCAACAACAATGTGCAGGTTATAACAGTGCGGCAAATTACAGGGTCATGCGGTTGTGAATTGGGTCCCTTAGACCGCATTTTTGGTCACATTAGCAACATTCACTGCCATTTGTTCATAATCAAAAGGACGCAGCTGGGTACGACTTTAGGGGCAGAGGTTCTGCTCGGATGCCTTATAAGCATGAATGGAAAGCGTACAAAAGCAAGAGAAGAAATGGAAGGAATGAGAAACAAAATGTGCTCAGCATGAACAAATTTAACCCATCAGGAGGAGGAGAGCACAGCACAGGACCGTGTTCATAAACAAGATAATGTGTGCAGTGGTGAGCACATCTGCCAAGAGCTCTTGGGTTGGGACCTGTGGAGGACTCAGGCGGGTGCCCCGGGGCCACTGCCCCGTTTGCCTCACCCGCTGCACACCTCTGCTCCCACCAAGAGGTTGCATGCAAAGCCCACCCGGAAAGGCCCGAGTTGATATTGATTCCCGAGGCTCTCGGTTTAACCAAAAATACTCCACCAAGATGCATAGTGACCATTCCAATAAACCTATTAAAAAACAAACAAAAAAAGATCAAAGTCGTGTTTGTCATCTTTATGCTTGTTTTTGAAGTAAGGCTAATGTATATCTCACAGTAGCGCCTACATTAGCCATTATTTGCGTTGATCCGCATGATTAAAAAAAAAAAATGCTGTGAAGATGCATCATGTGGAAACTATGGACTGAGAGACGAGTGCGCACCACGGCTGAAGACATCAAAGTGAACGGGGCGAGAGGAAGATGAAGGGATGTGCACATGCATTGGCTTCAGTAATGCGAATGAAGAAAATCATCAAAACAACCTTAACCATTTAAATCAGGGATGTCAAACTCATTTCACATTGTAGGCCACATATGGCCTCGGTAGATGTCAAGTGGGCCACACCATTAAAATTATACCATACTGTGCTATAAATAACCAAAATAATATGTCTTTCCTTTGTTTTGGTCGAAAGAAGCACAAGAGCATTAAGAACATGTTGAAATTGTAATGAATCCCTGCCCACACCTTACAAACTAAATTTACTTTGATCATTCACATATATGCTTTGCAACTGATCCCACTGATTGTACAAAGGCACAAAACTTTAACAATTGGTATTGAAAAATATAGTAATGCACTTTAAGATGAAACGAGATTTATAAAGAAAGGAATTTTGAAACCATTTACACATGTGCATATAAAATCTAAATTGAATCCCTGCCTACACCTTACAAACTAAGGAGAGTGCTATTAAATGTGGAAAGGATAAAGTATTCACATGTCCTTGATAGCGTCTACTGTGTTGGGTCTGTCTCAGTGACAGACTGAGACAGCTGTTGTCTTCTTCTCTGATCAAAACAATGTTATCGTCTACTCTGATCAAAACAGTGTGTCCGCCTAGCGGATACTACCTGAATTGCACCTTATTAAAATATTCATTCTGTGTCTTTTATGCATTTTTTCACTTTTAAATTACAATGCTTGTCTGATTGAACCTCTTTGGGGCCGGTTCCGTCCCGCGGGCCGTATGTTTGACACCCCTGATTTAAATGGACCCGTGGTCTGAAAGAAAATACATCCTCAGATAGTAAAAGCCTTTAATTGCGAAGCAAGATGCTAATTGATAGCCATTGCAGCTGTGCTGGTTCCCATTGTATGCTCACATTAAGAGAGCGGCGGCGACGCAGTTGTTTTTGTTTGATGTTTAGTTTGACAGTCATGGCTGTTTATTAATAATTCTACACAGGTCTTTGTGTTTTTAATTGGCCAACGAATTAAAGCAAGATTATCATATGCATCTTTTCTCGTTCCACTTCCTCAAGGTGCTATAAAGGTTTTGGGACAACAACACCAACGATTTTCAAATCAAGGTAGCACTCTATTACGTTTGGAAACACGCGTGCACATGCGGAAATACACACTTTCATTTAAGAGGTTTCACAAACATAGCATTTACCATTGAGTAATTATGACCATTTTATGTATACGATGCCAATTTTCCGGGGCTCAAAGGTGCTTGGGTGAAGTGTCATCAGTGCAAACATAATATTAATTTTAATAGTGGCATGAACATCTTTGCTGTCAATAACTGCCTTACGGGGGCCAATTGCATCATCAAATGTTATGTTTTCTCCCCGGAGATGCTTTGCTCGGCGTTAACTGGCAACCCGCTCAATTCACTTGCTGCTTGTGCAGCAAGCTGCCGTCATGTTTGTTTTCAGTCACTGAAAAGCATTCGTGCGATAAGAACAATGTAAAACAACAACAACAACACCAACAACTTTAGGGCGCCTGGAAAAAAAAGACATCACATCGGCTTTTCTTATGGCCTTGTCAAACTACACGTTATCGTTCTGGGTCTTGATGATTTCAACAATGCCGAAGAATCGATTGAAGGACACGTCACACCAAACGGCAAGATGAACAAAAATTCTGACATGCCAGACTTTTGTCGGCCAGTTGTTGAGTATGTCACTCCACACTCCGAAGCATCAAGAAGACTCAACATAGGCTACGAGACACTACGTTTGTCTGCGACGCGTCTGTCAGGCTACATTTGTGGAGTCTGACGTCGGATTTAACGTACACCCGAAGCTAGCTGGGCTTTTGTTACACGGCATTACCTCGGACTTCTCAAGACTCAAAACATCTTCTATGAGCCAATTCACGTGTGGGCCATCTGTAGCGTAATTTGATGAATGAGCTTGCCTGTCAAAGCAAATAATTTTGTGGAGAAAGCATACAAAACCTAAGCAGTTGTCTCTCTCATCTGTCAGAGTCTGACACTCAATGTGTTTTGTTTTTGTTGGAGACTTCTCTTTAACACAACAAAAACAAATTAACAAGCACTCTGAGACCACGATAGACTTTTTTTTTTTTTTTTAAACACCATATGAGAAAGTTATTATACTATACGTAGTCAGCCCTAAATATACCGTAGTGGCAGAGGTTTAAACTTTCATTAAGCTTCGATTCGAGCCATGTGCCATTTCAGTGCGACAGAGCAAGGTTGAAATCTAAATACAAGAGGCAGCACGCCTTTCAAGTCAAATGCAAGCCTCGCTCGAGAAAAAAAAAACGTCATCAGATATGGCACAAGTCTAAAAAATTCCACCGATAACCTTCACACTGAAATGTCCCTGAATAAATGTCAAATGTTATCTGCTGTTTGCTCTGTGCAACCACTGCATCCAGTCTGAACGAATGGAGGTGAAAAGCGGCAAGAAAAACAGCCCGGATCTGCACGACAAATGACGGAGACGAGAAATCAGCATGTTGATTGGGTCTGCTAATTGTGCCACAGTGCCCGTGTGGATTTGTGAGATTGTGCCACAGTGCTCGCAACGACATTGTCCAGATGAAAAATAGAGTCGCAGAGACGGTGGCGCACGTACTGTATGCATTAGCGGTATGGGAGACATTGCTCCAGGGTGCACATGCTGTCACGTCTGAATATTCGATTAGGACGGGCAGAATTCGGGCCATCTCTCCCCTCATTTCATAGACCGTGTGAGGTAATATCTGTCAGCTTTTATCAAGGCCTCCGATGTGTCTGAGGCAACGTGAGGCTGACAGGAGATGAGCGTATACATGACTGCGTTTTCGATCAGGAAATTACACAAAACCTTCTTTTCTTTTTTAACCTCTGAGGCCATTTTATTTTGAACACCATTCATGTCGAATTTGAAGACAACGGCTAAAAGGAGGGAGTTGGTTATTTCTTGCCACCGATTCAATTTGTCAGTCTGAGCGTATCAGTCCTCTTGCATACTGCTGTACTCTCCCCATGACGTTATGCTGTGACATCTCACAATGTGCTCTTTGAAAATGTTTTGAACAACGACAAAGCCAAATTTAAGCATTGGCACGCGCAGCCCTTTGCCAAAAGAAAAGTGAAATTGTTACAAACCTAATCAGCAGTCAATGGAAAACAGCTCCGGTCTGTGATATTCTTCTTGACCTGTTGGCAGGATGAAAAGAATCAATTCATCCACGCCTCCATATCTTATCCTCGCTGCGGTCGCGGGTGAGTGGGATGCTATCCCAGCTGACTTTAGATGAAAGGCAGAGTACACCCTGAACTGGTCGCGGGACCTCTAGGAACCTTACCCTGGCTAGCCCTAACCCAGGAATATTGATGGATAATGAAGTTATATTTTCAGTAGTCGGTGTACAGTGATGACTTTTGGCTCGGTGGCGCAATACCAGAGAAGGCCAACATGCGGCTTGCCAGCTCTTGGACCGCCTCAGTGCGGGTCTTCATCCACATTCATGAACTGTGTAGCGAGTGCTCCCACGAGAAAGACTGTGAATGGAGAGAGAGAGAAAATTTCATTCCGACTCATGCCTTTGGTTGATTGAACAGTAAGTTTAACAAAGGAAACATAAAAATAAAGCCCACACACAACGGGTGAACAACATTCATCATGAGCATAAAACCATGCAGTCATTCCACTATAAAAAAAAAGTTGTTGTTTTTTTCTTGTTGTTGTTTTTTTGGGGGGTTCTCTGTATAGCACTGTCATAAAACCACAAATGGATTCGGGGTGAAGAAGAATCCGCTTTAACCAAGTGGAAGTGCCACTTCCCCAATTGCAAGGTCACCGCATTTGATTTGCACCAGCATGGCTCCCAAGATACTTTATGTGACAATAAAGCTCACAACACTCCCATCTCCTTTAATTGAATGATATTTACTCTTATCCGCTAGCTGGAGAAACCTGCATGATTGAACAAAGGTTCAAGCTTTCAGTATGATGCAGTGTACCTCTACGCGATTGCAAAATACTCTTGATAAAAGGACAGCTGTTTAAAACGGCTGGATCGGACCCCATTTGGTGAATGCAATGTGGCTGGATGTCATGATTGTTGTCGCGCTTTTTCTTTAACCTTTTCAAAACAATTGGCACAGTCCGAGTTTTAATGAGTGGACCCGCTTGAAGTTCTTCAAGTTAGGAGCAGAGCATCAAAGCCATGTAATCACTTCCCTATTTGCCTCGCGTTCTGTCAACAGCTCGCTGGATTTCTGCTTGAGCAGCCACCTGGACTGCTCTCTGCCCCCCAGGATTTCTGCCCGCTTTCTCTTTGGCTGCTGTGGACTTCCAATCACTTGTCCTGTACATGTTGCCAACTGATCTTTAACTCTTGGATCTGGAGGGTTAAGCGGAATAAGACGGAATGGAAAGTAAAGCAGAAAAAAAACAAAAACAAAAAAAATAAATCGGGAGGACGGAAGAAAAATTCCGATTAATAAGCAATATGAGGCTGGGAACACGCAGGACTGGGCCTTGATCCAGTTTGGACATCTTGTCACACCTGTAGCGTCATCGGTCTGGCACGCATGAGTAAGAATCGTAAGTTGATAGCCATCTGCTTCATCATGCCCCTCTTCAATATGTACCACGGGGATTTTCTTGCCCAGCCTGTGCCATGCCAATTGTAGCCAGATTCCATCTTCTGCTTCATTATCGGCTCATAATTTCCTCAATTGCAAAGACACAATGGGGCCAATTCACAAAGAACTTCATATGGGTCTTCTCCAATCAATACGTTTTTTTCTTGACCACGTTCTCAATAATTGTCTAATTCAGATTTAGGAAATGTTCACAAATTGTAGTTAGCAATGGTCTACATAATAACGCGCATGTCATATTGTCAAAGTCATATGTCAAAGTGCAGGTAGACAGATACACAAACTCCATGGCCATATTGTATTTCACTCATCAATATGTGAACACTAGTGATTGGAATATGGAGCTTCAAATTTGCTTCATGAACCAGTTGTTTTTTTTTTACTCCTCTCGATGGCACTGTTGGTTTAAGTAAAGGGGTTTAAGAAACGGCAAGTCAGCTATGGGGGGGGGCTTGGGGGTCACACATGGGCGCGAACGATCAGGGTGGAAAGCAGTCTCCAAATGCCCACTTTATAGATCTGCGATCTCCGTGGCCAGCTTTCCATCCATGGCGGTCTGCTTGAAGTCCCCTGTAAACACACTTTGCGCACTTCAATCATGGACTCTTCTTCCCTCTCTCACCATGTCAAGGACCGCACATTTCATGGTGAATTGAAAGGGAAGGAGAGAAGGCACTTCAATTGACAAGTTGGCTGTGTTCACGCCCACAACGCCGCAAAATTTCAGTTTCTAGCTGCGCGAAGCCGTGCGCATCAGCGAAAATGACAAAACCTAGTTCATCCCACCCCCGCGTGGCTCGAGATTGAAGGAAAATAGAGCTCATTCGCCTTGGCTTGGTCACTCACCACAAAAAAGCTTTCACTCTCACATTCAAATTGCCAATAAATTTTGTTCTTTGCTCCTTCAATTCAATTTCAATTTGGTTATCAGTTTGGATATTTTTAATTACTACCAGGACAAGTGTAAGAAAAAAAACACTATATATATATATATATATATATATATATATAGTGTTTTTTTTAACATTGTGGAAAAGCGAGATTCACCTCAAAACTTTAATGATGCCTAATTTTTTTTCTTGTTGAAATATGAATCACATGGTGCTGGTGTGATGAAAGTGACATTCGACGAGAGCATTTCTGTTCCTTTGCAGCATTTACAGACAGACGGAAAAAATCATCAAAGGGAAGAAAGCCACTGTTAGACGTATTATTAGTGGCTCATGGATGAATACTCCATCCAGTATTCATGGCGTATATTAATGATTCACCAGACATGCTATCTTGTATGTGTCATCCAAGTCGCTACACTTTACCAAAGAAGATGTCAGCCTGAACCATTAGTCACGATCAATATTTCATCCACCAACAAAAAGGTTGATCATGTTGCTTGCCAGATGTTGTAGGAGAAGCATGAGAAGATTATTCTTGTGTTTGTAGTTAGCAAACACGTGAGTGATGATAATATATTTGGTTTGGTGGCACGGTCTGTATGCCGACGCGGCATCATGACTTCGGAGATGTTCTCTTTGTTTCCTTTGCAGCAGCATCGGTAGACAGACGCAGTGTAGAGATGAATGGGCATGGGGGTGGCTGATGTCAGGGCTACAAGAGCACAATTGGAGCTTAACACGAACAGTGTCCGGAAATAAGAGCCTCGCGGTACTGTTTCCGGATGTTCCGCAGCCTTCTGGTTAAAGGGAAAGAGATGGCAGAGAGATTTTCGGGTCCTTGATGATGAAGGGAGTCCTGTGGTGAAGATGTCTGGGCAGTAGTCAGGGTCCTCTGAAGAGGCTTCCTTTCTGCAGCCGTTGTGCCACACTGTGATGATGGCACTTAGGATGCTCTCCACCGTACATCCATAGCGGCTCCTCAGGACAGAGTTCCCCAGTCCTTCCGGAGGAAGTAGAGACATTCAGCCTTCTTCAGTTGACAGGAAGTGTTTCGGGTCCAGGTGATGTACTTGGAAAGGTGGAGTCCAAGTTACTTGTCGCTGGAGACTGCGTCCACAACTGCTGCTCTGGTGCGCAGTGAGGTGAGGCGGCAGTCTGAAGTCCACCACCATCCCCTTGGTCTTTCTTCCCATTGATGCAAAGGTTGGCGTCTGTGCACAAGTCCATAATATGTTCTACCTCCTCTCTGGACTGGATTTTCACAGAGCAGTCATAGGTCAGTCGTGTGAACTGGAGGGGGCTCAGCACGCAGCCCTGGGAACGGTGGCTTGCTAGCCTTTAGCTGAGCCAGCCATCCTGCACATTTGCCTTGCTTTTGTTGTCACGGGCAAGGTTTTCATCAGCCAGCCGCTCCCTTAGTAGTGCTGCCTCTCTTTATATATTGTATAATTCATCCAAGCTATATTTCACAATCCTTATTAGCATTGAGATGGCAGTAAACCTGATTAAGTCATTGTAAGAGGGCTTCATTTTGAGAGCTCAAGGAACCACGACCCTGAGCGGTGCCGCCATCTTGTAATTTATAAGTGGATAAGTGTATTGTTTTTCATACACTGTCACAGAAAGTCTGATTTGTCTTATACACGTCTGTCATCAAATCTGTAATGGATACACTACGATATTACATTTTCCTCGGGTGGCACAATGTTAAGTTATTGCCCCTTCAAAAATCAATCCCCTTTAAACGTGGCCATAGCAGAATGATAAATCACAATAAACTTCACTTTGATATAGTGCGCGCTACTCAGAAAGGTTTGCTGCATGGCAAGTGGCATTCCTGTGAGTTTACCTTATAGTCTGTTAGAGTCCCATTTTTTTTCAACTACAGATCAATAATGATCTGCTCAGCAATGATTACAGTTGCCTTATAAAATGAACACCCGAAAGTACAGTCTTGGGCTTTCATGGCTCTGTCTAGCCAGCTCGCACCAACTGACAGTAGATCACTCGTGCATACCAGGAATGTTTTTGCCGTGAATAGTATTTTTGTCATGTCCTAATATTATGAATATGATTGTGTGGCAGTAGGTCGCACCGAAAGTCTATTACCGAAGCTTCAAAGGTTGTTTGGATGGGACACGGGCAGTTATTGAGCTGTTGTATAAAGAACATTTTTATTTTGTTTTTCTTTGCGTATCTCTTACGAAGGGCTGACATTGGATATTGACTAATGCAACACATGATTAAAAAAAAAAAAAAGAGTATTTACTTTAGCGTCGGTTGAAGAAATGAAGCTTTACTGGTGTGCTGAAGTTTCCTTTTAATTTCATTTGGCTCGTAAAGCGTAAAAGCTGGAAAATGAAACAAACATGACGTCATTAGTCACGCTTATGTCCATACATGTAAAGTGCGATTCACTCATCATATTCATGATCATAATCATATTCTAATCACAAACATAAATCAATAGTCAGGTAAACACAAATATTCACGGTGTTGCCACTTTCAAGCCTTAACTTTGTCATCTTCAGCATCGCATCGAGATGCACTCTCAGCCGACCCGTCTAATCAGCCGTTATCCCTTTCCGCATTCTTTCAAAGTAAGCCTTTCTGCCTCACACCAAGTCAAAAAGAAAGGTCCGATGTTGCAGAAAGTTTGGCAAATAAAAAACTAAATTCCCTTCGATTGACACATTTTCCATGGTAGTTTTTGACGGAATGCTATCCCGATTTCATTCATTCATGCTCAGTCATTGCTCAACAGCATACACCACGACATCAGTTTTCAGTCAGCGTCAGGTGCTCGAACTCAATCACCATCAATTGAAATGAGTGAGCAGGCTTCCATCCTTACTTGGTCACTAGAGGACAAAGACAGAGAGAGAAGACATTGTTTTCTACAGCAAACCGACCTGCTATGCCATCCGACAATACATTGGTTGAGAGAACGCCGAACCAAGCAGCAGGAGCCCAAAAGGTGTCGTTTATTCATTTATTTGCAGGCTCTCAAAGCGGCAGGTTTGTGTTCAAAACACCTGGAGAGATGTCACCCCTTTTATACACAATGCGTGGAAAGAAAATGTTTTCCGTTTTCAAATTCGCACCTCACGTAATTGATGATTACGAAATCACCAAAAGCAACTCTGATGCAAATTTAGTATTAGAAGGTGTTCTGCATATGTCACGCTTGATTAATTGTTCTTTATTTAGCGGGGGAAGTGCAAACACATGACATAGAAATGAAATATGTGGTTGCAAATAAATATAAAATGAACTTTGTTTAATCATAGAATTACCCTGGGATGTCCGGCATTCATTAAAACTATATTCACCTTATTCTTTGTTTCATTCATTGTTGCAAGATTTGCCTGTTGACAGTTAAATTGCCTGCTCGCTTTAGAAAGAGGCCTGATCTAACAGCACAATAAACTCTGCAGCTGCTTTCTGTTGGCGACTTTGACTTTCCCCCACCGCTCAGGATTTTTTTTTCCACTCGCAATGTTTGGGTCTTTTCTCTGCATGCATTTTGAGGTGAGTTTTTTTTTTTTTTGTATCCACAGAGCAGCATGGGACCAACAAGCCAAAGTTGTTCGATTTTTCTGAACAAAAGTAGTACTGACAACTCTCAAAGGGATTCTTCGACAGTCAAACTTCAAATTAATAGCGATACAAAACTCATGTGATCACTTTTTTTTCCCTACGCGCGGCATTACCAGCACACAGTCGTGACCCCTGATTAAGGCCACCTACTGAGGCAAACATATGTTTCAAAAAACAAACCGCGTTCTCTCTCCTCCGCCTACCAGGCAAAGAGTGGTCATGATGAAGGAAACTCAGTAGGGTAGAAGAGGCGAGACTCTTTGAAATGCCACAAACTGCCTGGACTGCACACTGTGATCACACTCTGTTCACACCGGGTGAATCTGTGAACAAGCCTCACTAATAATAAGCGCAAGGTTAGCTTCACTGATGGAGTGGATATTTTGTGCCGGAACCGGATGAAAAGCTCTCTGCATATTTATTAACACAGTATGCAACCATCGGAAAGACGTTTGCTTGATGTTGCGGTTGGGAAAGACACCTGAAGACCTGAGAACATAAATATTCATTGACTCTTTCTCTCTCTCTCTCTCTCCCTTCATATACATATATATATA
>NW_017805745.1:292820-419975 GCF_001891065.2 Hippocampus comes | reverse complement strand
GTGTGTGTGTGTGTGTGTGTGTGTGTGTGTTATATCCAGCAGGAGATTGGACTCCTCTTCCCATACTGTACCCAAAGTGGTGGTCAAATTTCATTAACTAAAAGAGGTTGGCTTCCAAGTGTCTCCTCGCTGGCACTGAGCTAAGATAAACACGTCTTGCAAAGCTACATTAAACTGTTTTCTCCATTAAAAATCCTGATCGATGCTAATGACGAGCCCCGCACTGCCTGTAATATATTCCAGTAGATAATTTGGCTATAAAGAATTGAGTGTCAAGATCTGACCACATTGACTAAATTGGCAACGCAGCCCAATAGAGGCAATAAAAAAATGGTCAGTGAGTGGCGACATAGTTGGCACACTGGGCTATTTAACACAAACTAAATGAAGGGATAACGTTGACAATGCGACTAATTAGGCCAAGTCGATGCAAACCCAGATAGTGGAGTTTGCTGTTTGGCCTTTTGTTAGCTCCCCATATGTATTGTCAGTAATTTGAACTACATTCATAATTAGTGGTCATAATGATTCGTTTTGAATGCCTTGAACAATATGTTCATACTGCAACAACATTCAAACTCCACACCGGATGGCCAGAGCTGAAATTTGAATCACAAACCATTTACAAACAGAGCACCCGAAGGAGAGCCAGAGAGTCGCAAACCACTCAGTGATGTTTCTGCACACCCTGATGTCATGTGGCTAAGATGCAATCAAAGAATTCTGTGACCAAGAGTTTGACTCCCTCTTCATTTGAAAGCCAGGACACAACACAGGAGAAACGCGGGCAGAGATGGTGTCAGAGCACATCCGGTAGAGGGCCATCAGGTCAGCGCGGGGGGGCACTTTCAGCTAGTCAATAAATGTACGGGCACACACACACAGCATGAAGCGTCATAACAGGTAAACCGTGGCGCGCATCGGGTATATTAACGGCGTGACCTAGCTCTAGAAGAGTCG
Source organism: Hippocampus comes (assembly GCF_001891065.2). Classification (NCBI taxonomy): domain Eukaryota; kingdom Metazoa; phylum Chordata; class Actinopteri; order Syngnathiformes; family Syngnathidae; genus Hippocampus; species Hippocampus comes. Next base: position 419,015 of record NW_017805745.1, on the reverse strand, counting down.
AGGCGGTGACGGTGGGCATTTTGCCATAAACCACTCTATTCTTCCACTCGTCTTGCGCATTTGGGTTATGACCGTCAAACGCTGGCCGAGCCAAATGGGCCTTTCATTTTGTGGAGCACTTTTCGTCTGCTGAGTGAAAAAAAACGATTCTCAGAGTGTTGAATGAATACTTGCAGATTGCCGCGGAGGTGCCAAATATGAGTTACTTTTGACACGATGTGACGTGGCCACGTGCAGATGGTCAACACTACTTTTCTTCATTTTATTATTATTATTTTTGTTTGTTTTCATTAGTTATAAATAATGTTTGGCATGAAAAGACGACACTGCTTAAGACGGAGGCAAGGGCGGGGGGCAGCAGTGACTCAATGAATATGGGTTACAGATTACTGCTGAAACCATGTTGCTAGCTAGTGCTATGTTTGCTAATTGAGTCATGATGACTAGCTTAGCTTTGGAAAATACTTGAATGTGTGTCCTTAAAATTGTGCTGGACGTCTTCGATATTAACTGAGCTTCTTTTGGGGGCTGTACTGTAAACACTGGAACGTATAAGTGCTGCGTAAGGACTTGATGGTATGGCCCATGGAGATGGACAAGACACCCTTGCCCTATCCTCCCCTTACACCATCCATCCGGCTCTGCACAATTTGCAGGCACCGTCTATGGCGGGAGGATAAGTAATGTCAGGTCAAACAGAAAAGAGGCATTTCGGGGTTAGAACTGGCCGGGGAAATGTTGCTTCTGTGGTGAAGGCCACCGCTTCATCGCCACCGCACGTGATGACAAAAGTAGCTTTTGCTGCTGACAAGCTATTTGAAGTTAAAAAAACAAAAACTGCGATGCTACAGCCGCGCTACTGAGAAATGTGGTTGAACTCGTAAAGCAGCTATTTGCAACGCCACGGCTGCTCAGTGCAGCGAATCAGAACATGCAAATGTCATTGTTAGAGGTCTCGCCTGCCACTGATGGTTGAGTTACCCAAACACAAGGTGGGGGTGCCTTACGCCCATTCCATCTGGAAAAAGAATCTGCGACCCATTTTGGTAATATGCTTTCGACACAAAAACCAGACCCCAATCGTCCACGTTCAAGGTCACAGGGGGACATATCCCCAGCGGACTTTGAGCAAAGGGAGGGGTGCACCCTGGAATGAATACCAGTCGAGTTGTGAAATTTGGGGTAGAAAATGAAAACTTTGTTATGATTACTTTCTCCCCGCAGACAGCTATTATGCGATGTTTCTAGCCACATTTATGCCAACATTTATCAATTATTACTGAGAAATGTGGTTGAACTCGTAAAGCAGCTATTTGCAACGCCACGGCTGCTCAGTGCAGCGAATCAGAACATGCAAATGTCATTGTTAGAGGTCTCGCCTGCCACTGATGGTTGAGTTACCCAAACACAAGGTGGGGGTGCCTTATGCCCACCCATTGGGCATAAAGAATCGGTGACCCTTTTTGGTAATATGTTTTCGACACAAAAACCAGACCCCAATTGTCCACGTTCAAGTTTGTGTCTACGTTCAAGGTCACAGGGGAACACATCCCCAGCGGACTTTGAGCAAAGGGAGGGCTGCACCCTGGAATGAATACCAGTCGAGTTGTGAAATTTGGGGTAGAAAATGAAAACTTTGTTATGATTACTTTCTCCCCGCAGACAGCTATTATGCGATGTTTCTAGCCACATTTATGCCAACATTTATTAATTATAGAGTTATTATTATTGGCACTACGTGAGCCTATTGGCTGTGGAAGACCGTAAACTTGGGCAGTTGTTGTATTTGGCATAATGTTGTGACTCATTTGGAACAAAACACTTTTTGTGGTTGTGGGAATGCTGAGAGTATTCGTCATTCACACTGCTGTAGTTCTCCAACAACAACAACAACAACACAAATTCTCGGGGCAAAAGGTTTTTACAAACCCAAATGAAAGAGCCGAGGCGTTATCACCCGCCTGAAATTTTTCAAGAAGTTTCTTTGGCATTTGACTCGATGACCGTTGACAACCAGTTTGCAAAGAACTTTCCCAAGTTCCCTCCCCCCCTTTTTTTTTTTTTCTGTCATGTTGGAGATGTGGTTACGGTCAAACATCAAATGTCGCAAGATTACACAATTTGGAATTAATTTTGTGTGGAATATGTCCTCGCAATGATGATTTCATCCATCATTTAAGCAACTCTGTTCAGACAGCATCAAAGGAATTACTCATACGCATTCATTGCTCTATGCGTGTATGCTGTTATTTGTTCTCAGTTTGTAAAATGCTCATTTGTTTTGTTTTGTTTTTGTTGCCACAGTTAAATTTATAGCACCCGTACTCTCAAAGACATCAGTCAATCATGCACGTATATTGAATCCATGCATGACAGTGTCAAATGATCTCATGTCATTAGTGTTGTGGTGGCTTAGTCTGCTATTTATTTACAGGCAATGAGTCTTCCTCCAGGAATATGGCACGTAATATGTCAGGAGAGGCTTTAATTATTGTCTCACCAGAACATTGCATGTGCCTTGTGTTGTATCTGATTAGTGCTAAGGGAATCAAGGCTGTAATTGTTTGCGCAAAGAGTGCGAGTGTGTGTTTGCGTGGCTGTGTGTGTGCGTGCGTGCGTGTGTGATGAGTGGCTGGTCACCCATAGGGCTAATGTTTCTCCTTTGAACAGAGGGGAAGTGATTTATTCGCTGCGGGCCTCGATGTGCATCCAATCAGCCCCCAGGACCCTCGGGTGACATCGCCACGGTCATCTCTTCTGCGGGAAATGATGCAAGCTTTACAGAATTATATAGAGTGCGAGAGCAACAAAACGGGGCCTATTCTTGTCACTGCATCAGATAAGGACCGGCTGCTGGATGCATCGTAGCAATTACTGCGCTCTTCAGCTGTGGGATTGGGAAATGATCATCTGTGAAGCGCGGTGGAGTACCATCGCCTCAAGCACAATAACTCAACATGTCCTCTTGGCTAGGCCCTGTGTGCATGAGATCCAAAGGGGAAAGTGACTAAAACAACAGGAAAAAATAGAGATGTTTATTCGTATGTACAAATCTATCTCATCTGAATGCATGCTTAAGTTAAATACTGTCAAATACAGAATCGTCCTTGAACTGGGAATTAAATGTTGTGTCCTCGATACGGGACACGGTTTGTTCCGTATTTTCCTCATTGTACCATGCGTCTGTCACACACAAACGTGAACGCTGAATTTAAACAAAAATGAAAAGACAGGCAGCAATGTGGTATTGGGTAGCCTACATCTGGCGCGTTCGCCTCGGCTCGGTGCCAAATCCTCTGTTTGTCTGCCTGCACGCAGGCCTTTGCGCTTGCCGCTGCCTGTCATGATCGTTGCCGAGTAACGCGCTCACTGCACACTTAACACCAGGCCGGGTTTTAAAAATGGACATTCGCAGCACTTTATAAGCTATTTAAATTAAGTATTGTCCTCTTTCAGTCAACGTGCCCCCAGACAGGCTTTGTTTAATTTCCAGCACTTTATAATGTAGACAATACAGCAGGCCGCGTCTATGGGCTTAAATTCAGACTATAAAGTGTTTCATAATTTTTAAAGGTGTTAACGTACAAATCTTTGTTTTATTTAGACAGATTTTAATAGCCTAATCGATGCTATGCTAAGTTGCCTCGCAGATGCTAACAGCACATTATTATTATTGTTATTATTATTATTACTATATTATTATCATTATTATTAATAGTGTTTTGGGGAGCCAAACCCTCAAATTCGTTTCTCCCGCGTGATTTTGCCGCGACCTCGTGTGGCGTGCCCTTTATTTCCACATCTGAAAGGTGGCAACTCTAAGCACGCTAAGAAACCGAAACACTGAGACAATGTGACGGAGATGCGGACGGCAAACAGACAGTTGAGCCTTGCAAATGACCGTCCAGTGGCCTAAACGGGAGGCACGGTGGAAGGAGAGGCTGAGTGTGAAGAAAATGAAGACTAATGAGCTGTTTAGGCATTTACGCAGTGAGCTGGATAAGAATTGTATTAAATCATAATATAACAAGTAATATAACAATAGCCAGGCCGAGGGAGGTCACTGTTAACAAAAGCTCGCATTACCCTCTGCTCAGTGGCACGATATCCATTACTTACAGCGTAGACACAAGTCGGATTATTCGCTTAAAATGCTTGAGTAGAAACTGTTGGCCCGAGCCCCTCTTCCCACCTGACCTGAATGTCCACGTCAAAAACAAATGAATTATTTTGTTCCCGCGTCTTTCCTGCGGGCCACAAGAAAGCATCAGTGGGACTGTTGGAATTCTACTTTTGTGCAAAGAGAATCGCCTTTCTCACTGATTAGCACTCATCTGACGCATTCGTTTCGACATGCTCATGAGCCCCCGTGCGTGCTTTGGTCATGTTGCCGTTACAAATGATCATATTGAAACAATTGGTCATCATGGCAGCGAGGTATTAAATTACACTATTGTGTTGATGTTTATTTATTTATTTACTTGGTGGAGCGGGGGGGGGGGCGTACAACTACACTGCATCACAGTAGGAAGTAGTTTCTCCTGCTGTGGGCAGAAAAATGACCTTGACCGTCTTCCTTTTTTTCCAAAAACCTCAAGGTCATCCAATTTGGAATTTAAAAATATGTTCTACCGATCATACGAAAGCTCCATCCCATCTGAAAGCCCTTGGCTCAAGAAGTGCCAGCGCTGCTCCTCGCATGCCTGCGTGTGTGGGATCTCGTTCTTTGTGTTGGTGTACAACAGAAATAATACAGCAGAGTGTAAAATTAATTTGCTCTTTAGAGAATAAAAAAAAAAAGAGGGGGGTGTTTCTAACATGACTCCCTTTTTATTTCAATTTCTGGTATTGGATCTCCGAACAATATTGCTGTGTGTGTGTGTGTGTGTGTGTGTGTGTGTGTGTGTGTGTGTGTGTGTCTGTGTGTTGTAAACACTGTACGTGTAGGTACATCTAGTGCTGCAAGTAGAACTAACTAGAATATCCCAAGACATGGAGGGATCGGCTTTTAAGCTTTCATGAGGTCGAGTCTCATGTGGGACGCACTATCGCTAAATTGTGACAATTTTCGAGTCTGCTTCACGTCCAGTAAGTGAGAATGTCTGCTTTGAATGTGTTTGCTTGATAAGAGCCATTGTGACTCCGCATGAGTACTGATGGCGTTTTTGTGTATGTTTTCAAGACTGGTTAGTGAAACAAAGCGGAAAGATGTCGGGGCACTGACAGAAATAGATCTTTCTTCGGGTCTCAAGAAAAGGCTGCTCAGATAATAAGTTTTGTTTTAAAATATACTCTGTCAAAAAGTTGCATGTCACAAAGCCGCCTTTTCACTTACGGATTTTTTTAACGAGCGCGCATTCTCTTCATACGGGACAATTTGTTTGTAACTCCCGGTGGCACAATATAAAAAGCTCATCATAAATATAATTAAATGAAAGTATCTTTTGAAATAATAAAAAGAAATGGGTAAGTAATAGGTCATCAAACATCCGATCATTATTTTTGAAAAGACAGCAGCATATGAAAACAATATTTCTGAAAAGAGGCGAGTGCTTTCTCACCACCTGATTGCATGGCTCTCCCTGCCCCTCCCTCCTGGCTTGTTTGGGGGTCTTACTCGCTGTCGGGAGCTGTCGGTTGTGAGATCCTTGATGAAGCGGATGATGGTGACCCTCATCAGCCTTCCGGCACGCCCCGAGGCCGCTGACGGCGCCACAGCTGGCTGGACGGACATAATCATTTATTCGCTGAAAGGATGAACCCACCCCTTACCGCGTCTGTCTTTGCCATCCTCTTTCCAATCTCGGAGCCCTTGTATGTCCTGACATGGACGCGTTCATGTCAAAGTGGGGTTAATTGCAAAACGAAGCACACACGTGACTGTAAGTTCAAAGGACCCGCACCTACAAAGTCGGATTTCATCGGAACCACTCAGTTGACAGTACAATTTGAACTGTTAGGACAGAGTCCTTGTGAGCAGCTCAGTCCTTCATGCCTTCGTCACATGGATTCCTGCAATGCACTTGACTTTGGAGTCAGCCACTCCTCCATGAAGCGTCTCCAGTTGGTCCAAAATGCTGCTGCTCGCCTGTTGACAGGTACTCATAAGAAGGAGCACATCACTCCGATTCTGGCATCCCTTCACTGACTCCCTATCCATTTTAGAGTTCTTTTTTAAGATCTTATTATTTGTTTTCAAATTTTTAAATGGCCTCGCCCCAACTTACCTCACTGAGCTCCTCCGCCCCTGTACGCATCTGCCTCAGGTCTGCAGACCAGACATCATTAGAGGAACTAAGCGGAGGCTCAGAGGGGATCCAGCCTTTTCTCATGCCGGTCTCTCTCTTTGGAAGGACCTCCCGCTGAATGTTAGGCAAAACTCAGCTTAAAACTCATTTTTATTCTTTGGCTTTTCACTCAGCGAAAGAGTTGATTTTTAGTTTTAAGGTTTGTGTGCATTCTACTGTCTTCATTATTGATTTATTGTTTTGTTGTTGTATGGACTATTTTTGCTCCATGTCCGGCACTTTGTAAAAAGAAGTCTGCAGGTTCTGCGGCATTCTCTGTACTCCTGAATACCTTACCTGTGTCAATTCAAGCGGCTATTGCCATGGAAATGTTTCATTTTGACTCAAGACGTATTTTGACACCGAACCAAACCTTCACGTTTTTCCACAAACATGACAAACTACATCTTGACATTGTACAGAGTCAGACTGAGTGACTGAGTGAGCAGGGCAGCAAGTTTTTGTGTATTCCTGCACTTACTGAGGCAGAAGAAAAAGTCCTGCGTTTCCCATCAACCGCGCATAATTGAGATATTTTAACGGTCCACTGTCTTCCTGTTAATGCGGCACGTGACCTCCAATGTTCAAGTTTGATTTGAGAATCGCTTCTGAGAATCAGATATATTGGTGGGTGGAATCACACATCACTAAACGGCTGACATCTTCCTTGGAATCAGACTTTTCATCACTATACGCTGTGTTTTTGAAGATCTGGATGTTCTTCCTGTACCGCACGCATGCACGCACACGCACACACACACACACACACACACACACACACACACACACACACACACGCACGTACGTGATCAAAAACATGACTGCCTTGGCTGAGCATGAATATTCATTCGCGTAAACAAATAAATACATCCCAGGTCAAATGCAACAGTGCAAAAATCTGTATTTTCATCTTAATTTTTTTAATTGCAAGAACAAAAACCATCAATAATCAATTTTAATGGCTTTAAAATGAACGTTACATGAATGTTTACTTACCAGGAACGATACATACAACATTGCCTTTAAAAAAAAAAAAAAAAGGAAAATCTAGTTCCAGCTAATTTGCAGTCCTCCGTCAGGCTTTTTAGAATATAATGAAAGCATGTTGTGAATACAACAATAACAACATGAACAAATAGCAAGAATAAATAAACACAGTCAAGCAACTCGTTAACTACAGACAAAAAGCTACGGCGTACACATGTTGGCAAACAATCCAGTGTATAAAGATCATTTCCTATAATAGGCTACCGGGTGGCGCGGTTCTTGACTGGTTAGCACGTCCGCCTCACAGTGCAGAGTGTGAGCGCGAATGGTCGTTGGTCTCTGTGTGCCTTGCGATTGGCTGGCAACCAGTTCAGGGTGTCCTCCGCCTACGGAAGAGAAAGCAGGCTTGCTTTGTTTTGTGTTGCGGTGAGGTTAAATGAATGTTAGCTAGAAGCTAGGAAGCTGCGCTAGCCCCCGGAACAAGGAACCGTCACTGAACAGAAAAAGAAAAAAAACAAAACAAAGTTAAGCGCTAAAGTGAAATGATGACAAATGACCCCTCGCCATTCTCATGCTGCAAGCATTTTTGCCATCTTTTGTTCAATTCCCTTGCTCGCATCAATATTTATAAGCTTGAAATAGACCAGCTCATCGAAGGTTCTGGAGTTGTTTTGACGGAAACACAGAGGAGTATCATTTGACATTCATGGGTTGAAAACAGCTCCAATTATTAACTGCAAGACTGTGATCAGACGCTTGTTATCAGCACCGCTGCTGGAAATGCACTCCTTGCTTTGAATGCTCCCTTTTTTTTCCTGATAAAATGGAACGTGAACACGATTTCCACGAACCTAATGAGACCGTACAGAAAAGCCGTTTTTCTTGGAATGAGATTTGAAATATACTGAAGTCACACCATTTTCATTGTGTCTTGCCGTCACATTAAAGGAGCCCGTATTTACCCGAAAACGCACTTATCACTCTATTGAGATCGACATTTCCCCACAAGATTATTAAAAAAATAAAAATAAAAAAATAGATACAACTGAACAATGCGCTGTAATGTTGTGTAGCCGTGACAAGTGAAGTTTAAAAAAATAAATGGTGAAATCCTACATGATGGTATCTGGCAATTCACGCTGAGCACAGAGACAATCCTGAAATGGATTCTCTCGCGCCGTAGCCCGACAGGCAGGAACGCATCTTAACCTGGCCCTCTTCCGCGCCGGCTCTGCCGACGCTCAACATTGGCGTTCAAGCAAAGTCTTTTGGAAGCTCGGACAGATGCAGATTTCACACTTGACAAGATAGTTTACAAAAATAAAAATGAAATGCGGATCCGAAATGAGTCTGTGTGCTGCTCACCAAATAAACGGCTGTGTAAAGTATCCCCTTTGCCCCGGGGTAAACAATTCTTCATCACACATTTTGTGGTGTTTATCTTGCTGACCAGTGAGTTTTGACAATTAAGGAGGATTAGACGAGCACTCCACACACACACACACACACACACCCACTTTCTCCGAAGATGCCTCACCAAGCCTCCCTGCCTCCGGAATGATTGTAATCAGCGTGGTTTGACGCCCCCGAAGAATTAGATTAAACTTGTTAAGTCGCCCAGACACGAACAAACGGCATGACTTACAGCGCGCGAGCATCCTCGCTCAATTTGTTAGCCTGAATACATCTTGTGATGTTTTTCCCCGCAGCACCTTCTTGAGTTAAGAGGCAGCAGATGTGCAGGCGCGCGCGGCCAATTATTGGACGACTGTCGGGGAAACCGAGCGACCGGCGAAATGTTTTTTAACAGCAGGTGCGATCCGGCGCGCTCATTAGATGCACAAAGATGAAATGACGGCGCAAAACAACAGAGGCTCCATTCCAAAGTTAACTGGAGTCGATTGGAGTTGCGTAACATGAAAAGGACCTTGTACTTTGTTTTAACTGATGCCGCTCAGTTTCTTGCGAGATTGTTTCACGCAAAACGTATGGCGACTCCCCGTACGATTTGGACAGGTCTGTGTTTGACGCCATTTTCATCCCAAAAGACACAAGAGCGCTACAGCATAAACCTGGCATATAACTCCACAAAAGCAAAACAAAACTCTTTTTTTTTTTTTTTTTAGATATTTGATTTGCATGCAGAAAAGTAACATGGCGGGAAGGGTTATACATAGCTGAATATATTTGGATTTTATCTTGACTAAGTTGAAAGGAACATATGGCGCAGAGAGGCTGTGGAGCTACTCTTGAAAGCATATGGCTGCAAAATAATTCATTTCGAAATTTGCCACGGACGCAGCTTTTTTCTGAAGGTGTGTGCATACGGAAATATAAAATACAGAAATGTTAACAAGTTGAAAACAAAGCTGCTTGCTGTGCGCGCATCGAAAAGCAAATTGTGAGGAATAACAAAAAGGAAGTGTTTTCAATGTTTTGTAGGGTTTACTAAGGATTTGTGTGTTCGAAATGAAACAATATTGTTCTGATGAACTATTCATCAACGTTCCACATCACACAAACTGCAACCGTGCGAGCATCTGCAAATCAAAGTGAGAGATGTGCAATCTGACATCTGTTTCAAAATCATCCGCATAAAGTCGATGGATTTCATGCTGTGTGAAGGTGAAATATGATGCACCTATATGTGTCATTGCAACAAATACAGCTTTTTTTTCCCAACCTCACCTCTTATTTTCTGTGCAGAAACGGGAGTGATGTTGCGATGTGGGTGTGATACCAATTGGGATGCAATTGTGAATTTTTTATTTTTTTTTTCCAAGGGGTGGGGAATGAGCATGCGGCGATGGGCTGGTGTGTGGGGGGGAACTTGAAACGCTATAAAGGGCGGGGGAATGAAACAACACATGACAGAAGGCACAAGGATCCTCTGTAGTTTACCTTTGTTTGTTTGAAAAGCAAAAGGCCGTTTATTTCTTTTGCGAAGCCCGAATTCAATTGCGCATTCAATCATGACATCTATGTGACAATGGGAAATGGAAGAGTAAGAAGACATAATGCGCATTTTTTTTCTTTTCACCAAACAAAGCTTGTCTGCTTCTTGTAGCTGAGAAGAAAAAAGAACAGATGTCCTTTCTCCTTGTCCTTTGTTTACCATGTCACAAATGTCTCTTTTTGGGTGAATTCATTGTACTGATAAGATGTCAGCAACGCGTGCCTGTCTGGAGGCTTCTAGTTTGGAATATCCGCTCAGACCGTTTAGCATATTGATTGCATTTTCTGCTCGTGTGAGTTTACTGTTCGGTGATTGATTGATTTCCCCCTACATTTAAAAATATTATATATGGTAAAGATTCTAAATTGCCCATTATGGAAGGGTGAATGTGTGTGTGTGTGTGTGTGTGTCAATATGTTCCTTGTGGTTGACTGGCGATATATTGTGTATGTTATTAAAAAACAAAACAAAACAATGCTTTCAGTGATGTGGATGTTTTTTTTCATGTTCCAAAAAAAAAGGGGCCCTATCATTCTAAAATCGACCGCTTTGAGCAGCTAATCATGTTAAGATGCTAATTCCTCGGCAAACACACCTCCAAAGTGGCGTTTTCCTCCATTCGCAGTCCTGCTCATTCCTCCTTTTCCGAGCAAGAACTCCGCCCAATCCAAGAAAACGACTCCATCCTCACTCTTATACGTCACAAAGTCGAGGAGTCGCTCCCATGCGGCCTCTGCAGACTAAACACACACAGCCACTTTCTCAGAGCGGCCACCAGTGAAACACTTTCATTTTGGCACCGGAGTTGGGGAGAGGTGGCTCCTTTCTCACACTGGGTCCCACTCATTCCGATGGGGGTTGTGGCCCCCACCTCGAGGATGGCGCATTGGGCGGCCGTCGACCCGCATCGGATGCCACAGAGAATGAATGACAATGATCTCAGCTCGGACAGGTGTGTGGTTGTTTGGGACTAATGGAAAACGGCACTAGTCTGCCCAGAAACTGTTCAGCAGTCAGCTTTAGGACGACATCACGAAAGGGCTGCGGCAGCCACACGATGAGTTTTGCTAAGCCGGAGGTCTTGCTTCACGGTTTGAAACGTAGCCACCGAAATAACTCATATTTCATCAGAAAATAGATCGCCATTGTGCCAAAGCTATTATACATGCCCCTAGTTAGCTATGGAAAGCTTCAAATAGCATGATATGTCACCTTCAATGTTCAAAATATACTTGAAAATGAAGATCGATATGAATATACATTGCTTAGCTCACAGCCAAAACACAAGATCAGTCTGTAAAAGAACCAATAACATTCCGCATCACTGCAGACAGCTTTCACAGACAATGCAACTGCACGCAGATGTTTTTGTTTCATTCGGCATGTCCCAAAGTCAGTTCCCGAAAACATTGTCTCACAGTAACTTGAAGCAGATGTTTTATGAAGCATGTCAAGGGTCAGATGACGTAACCATAATTATATGAATTTACAATATCGTGCTTTTACTTGCATACGCTCCCACGTTGCGCAGTTAGTCAGGCAAACAGTGTCGTTGATGTGAATCAGGATTGGGTTTCAAATTTCAGATGGCTATTCATATGAGATTTTGAGCTTTGTTTTGTCATCTCATATTTGTCAGTGTTGCCAAGCGTGGCTTGTATGTGACCGGGGGGGTTTGCGTCTTGATCACAGTTGGTTCACTAATTACTTAGAAAGAGTCAGCAAAAACAGCAGATGGGTCAAAGAAGAAACATTTATTAAGGTGTAAAAAGGCAAATGTAGTCATCATGTATCGGCTAAGCCTATTGAAATGATGGCCTGTAGGAAAAAAAAGATTGACAAAGAGCCAACCGAGGATTCTCTTTTCACAATATCTTAATGGTTACTGTCGGAAGAAAAAATGTCTCAGAGGCAAGAATTTTTTAAAAAAATGCCGCTGCCAAATACAAATTTGGAGAAGAACATCATAGATTTGCATCCTGGGACATATGACCAAACTTCCCCAATGGGGGATGGCACAATCAATAATTCTCAGTAGAATTTTAGATCCGCACTGGACACCATTCAAGCGAGGACTGAGCTAGTGTGCCTCAACCTCGCAGTGTATGAAAAGCATCTCTTATTTCGGCATTTTGGTTTGTTTACAGTTGATTTATGAAAATATAATGAGGTCTTTCAAAAGGAAGCGCTAAAATAACTGACTGAGTGTCTTGATCAAAATATCATCAACACGAGATGAAGTGTTTCCATAATGAGGACCAGAGTGCCCCAAAGGGACAATTTGGAGCATTGAGAGCATTCTGCTGACATTGCTTATCTGGAGAATAATTAACACCTCTGCCCTTTTTGTTATCCCCGAGGAAGGCCCGTCTTCATCACTGGTGGGTAAATCGGGGGAGGGACATTGTAGTGGTGAGCTTAGTCACACGTTCACGGGAAGAAAACATCACGGAAAGGTCGCCAAACACACATTTACTGCAGATGTTACGACGTAAGGCACTCTCCGTTCCAGCAGCAATTGGTCAACATTGAATGATGTAATTTGGAGCATTGCAGTGAATGTTTGCAAAAGGTTTAAGTTGACATTCGGTGGTGGTGAGGCAGAGCCTCCGGTCCAGCCAGTCAAAGATGACCCCATTCCTTCAGTGACTCAGATTAGCTGGATGATGAAAATTCTTTTTGGCTGCAGGATGTTAAATTGTAACAAATACATGTGTAGATATGCACACTTTAAATGCATTTTCAGGCCGAGGTGTCAATATTTTCTTAAATTGCGTTTTTCTTGATTGGGATTTGCTGGATGAGGAAGTTACTATCAGTTTGGGCTTCAGGATGTCAAGATTAGGGTTAGGGGGTAGGGTTTGGATTAGGGGATAGAGTTAGGGGTGAGAGTCAGTGTTAGAGGTTAGGGTTCATGTTAGGGTAAGGGTAGGGATTAGGAGTGGGGTTAGGTGTATGGTTTAGGGTTAGGGGTATGGTTTCGGGTTCTGGGTTAGGTTTCGGGGTTAGGGGGTTAGGGTTAGGGTTTGGGTTAGGGTTTGGGTTAGGGTTGGGGTTGGAGTTAGGTTTAGGGTTTAGGGTTCGGGTTTCGGGTTCTGGTTACGGTTTGTGTTTGGTTTAGTGTGAGGGGTTAGGGTTGAGGGTTAGGGTTTAGTGTTCGGGTTAGGGTTTAGGTTTAGGGTTTGGGTTAGGTATTGGGGTTAGTGTTACGGTTTTGGGTGAGGTGTTAGGCTTAGGGCGTTACGGTTAGGTTTAGTGTTTAGGGTAAGGGTTCGGGTTAGGGGTGAGTTATGGGTTAGGGCGGTTTTGGGGTAGAATTCGTTACAACACTTTTTAAAAAACTGCACAAATAGATGTTTAGAATACTCTCACTGGACATCTTTGAACATGCGGCACACGTGTACATTAAACACCTTTCCAAATATTTTGGAATAGTTAGGCCAATGCTTTGGTTTTTGCTGATGACTGAAGACTTTTCGATCAGTCCTCTGTTCCCTTAAAATGGGGCGTATTCACCTTTCGCATGGAGGCATGTTGGCGTGGAAAGGAAAGATCTGTGCGTGAGGGGAGCATTCGTCAATGCTCTTGGAGCTGGTCGAAATGGCTCCCCTGACGAAATGAATCGCCACTCGCGACCTAAGTGTTTCCTTGTCAATTACTCAATGAATCTCTGTCTCGACTCTTTCCTTTCCTACACAGCGCATACTGTAAAGTCAGAACAAAATGGACTAAACATGTCACAGTGAGGAGAGTCTATTTTCCGACGGCTAATCGTATGCGGCCTTGACAGACACGGGGAAAGGAACCAAAGGAATTAAGTAAAGTTATACTGTACGTTGGCAAATGTCTGCCGAGCTAAAAGTTGCGGGGTGAGTTAAGAGGACCCTTGGCAGTAGCTCTAAGAGCCACAGATAAAAGTGAGTAGGTAATGTGATGAGGCTGCGCTAGGTGAGATCAGCCTAAAGGAGAGATAATTACACAGGAGCAGAGGGATTAGAGTGATTCTAGATGAAGTGGAAAAGCTATGCAAAGCACATTATTCTGATGAGAAGAAGTAGAACTCGATCTTTATATCCTTTATCCTGTGTGGCAGCAAGCAGGTAGAGAGGATTAAGGGACCTGTTTATTTCTTGGAGAATTCAAAGAATTCAGGCCCAAAACACTCATAGTCTGATTTCTAAATGAAATCAAGGCCCAAAACATGATTGGTGGGCAGGCAGAAACTCAAATGCTTTCCACTGAATCTGTTGCCATTGTATTGTCAAAAGACACGTTTCTGTCATTGTTTCAGTCAATCGTGTGATGATATCGAAGGCGCTGCCTTTCTGATCATATATAGAGTGGAGATGATATGCTAGGAACGTTTTATAGCACAATGAAAGTGACCAACGATATCAGCTGTCAGTATTTAAACAGTGTTGTAAAAGAAATGTACATAATGGGTTGAACAAACTGCAAATTCGCCTCTCACTGGTGTATAATTTCGCATAGTGTTGATCTACAGCAAGGATGGCACGGTGGAAGACTAGTTACTACGTCTGCCTCACAGTGCAGAGGTCGTGGGTTTGAATCCGGCTCCGACCTCTCAATTTGGAGTTTGCATGTTCTCCCCGTGCCTGTGTGGGGTTTCTCCAGGTACTCCGCTTTCCTCCCACATTCCAAAAACATGCATGGCGGGTTAATGCCACACTCGAAATTGTCCCTAGGTGTGAGTGTGAGCGCTCCAGCAGCCATCCATCCATCCAGCCGCACCAACGCAGACTGTCCCAACAGCACCGGCATCTCCGCTGAACAAAACGGGGCTGGGAAAAATACTGCCCAATACAAAAAAAACAAGCACCCCAGGGCTGTCGCGCGATGACAGTCAAAAAGCGCCGACATTTCCCCCGTAAAAATCAAAATCAATGCTGCTACACGCAATGCCTAGAAGGCACAACCACCAAGCAGATTCTTCTCCTTCGGCGGATGTCGTGGCCAAAACACTGAAAACAGTCCACAACGGGTCCATACGAAGGACAGCAAACACCATAGGCAGGGGACACCCTGAACCGATTGCCAGCCAATCGCAGGGCACACAAAAACGAACAACCATCCTCAGTCACACTCACACCTAAGGACAATCTGGAGTGTTCACTCAGCCTGCCGTACATGTTTTTGGAATGTCGGAGGAAACCGGAGGACCCGGAGAAAACCCGCATAGGCCCGGGGAGAACATTCAAACTCCACACAGGGAGGCCGTAGCCGGAACCCACGACCTCTGCACTGTGAGGTCGACGTGCGAACCACTGGACCACCGGGCCACAGTATAAACATTCAGTCAGTATACCCGTTTGGGTGAAGAGCACTGAACCTCGAGCCTGTCAGTCACAGACTCTATTTTGAACCGAACACTTCACAATTGCATCGGTGATGTGTTGCTAATGTGTAAAGACAGTTCTTTAGTCCAAACTGTAATGTCTCCCTACCCAGCTGTTTTCGTCACTATCTAATTAGCCATGCTAGGAGGGCTAATTAGTCTCCCAGGAGCGCGTAAAGCTTTCCCTTAGCATGATGTAACGTGTTACACTGAAGAGCTCCCACAACAAGACATTGGTCGTGATTACATTGAGTGTTGTGCCTGTCAGTCACCACATTAACGAACCATTTTATTTCTGTCTTCAGTAGAGGTGTAACATCACGCTTGTCTTCACGTGAAAGGCTTGATAAAGGTTTTAAAAAAATACATTTAATGGACTAAATTAAGGTCTCAAAATAACACTTGACAACATCATAATAACAAGAAAAACCTAACCATAAAAATAAAACATACTGCTCGCATAATGCGGGCTGCTTGATCGGTCACCATCAAAAATCGCAGGAGCTCAAGGTAACGGTTGACTCACTGGTTGTTAAGAGGAGTGATTATCGTTATGTGGGATTCAACTGAAGGTCAAGTTGAGGTGTAAAACTACAGCCTCTGTTGTCATGGTACCTCACATGAACAGGACATCAAAGCTTGTGGCAAGATTAGGAACCGCTCAGGCAAAATAATGTCTTTCTTTTTGACCGCGCACACAATGTACACCGTCAATAAAATTTAGAGAATCGTGGACAATGAACTGAGTGCACTGTGGACGACTGGTTAGCACAGCCGCCTCACAGTATAGAGGTTGTGGGTTCAAATCCGACCCTGGGCTTATGTGTGGAGTTTGCATGTTCTCCCCGTGCCTGCGTGAGTTTTCTCCGGGTACTCCGATTTACCCCCCACATTGCAAAAACATGCATGGCAGGCTGACTGAACACTCTAAATTATCCCTCGGTGTCAGTGTGAGCATGGATGGTTGTTCATCTGTGTGTGCCCTGCGATTGGCTGGCGACCAGTTCAAGGTGTCCCCCGCCTGCTGCCCGAAGACGGCTGGGATAGGCTCCAGCACAGCTGTGACCATTGTGAGGATAAAATTGATGAAAATTGTCCCTTGGTGTGATTGTGAGCGCGAATGGTCGTTTGTCCATGCGTGGCCTGCGATTGGCTGGCTACCAGTTCACGGTGTAGCCCGCATGCTGCCCGGAGGGGATAGACCAAGGGTGGGGAACTCCGGTTCCTCTGGAGCCATATCCTGCCTTTTTTCGATCCCTCCCTACTCCAACACAACTGATTCAAACGATCAGATCATTAGCCAGCTCTGTAGAGTCCTGAATCGATCATGAACAATTGAATCTGGTGTGCTGGAGTAGGGAGGGATCCAAAACGGGCAGGATATGGTTCCAGAGGAACCGGAGTTCCCTACCCCTGGGATAGACCTGAGCACGTCTGCAACCCTCGAGGGGATAAGCGTCTCGGGTAAATATATATATACAGTATACACATACTGTACATACATGGTTACACATTATTGCAAGTAATTACGTTGCAGTGCGGTTTTTAAGCAGGTTTGAACATCTACCGCAAGATAAATACAGAATTTGAATTTTAAATCTGACAATTGCAGTGGTAAAGAGAAAGCACCAAACTGTCATTTTGCTTTCTCCCATGCAGGCCTGAAATGATTCAAATCATATCTGCTGAAGGTTCCCAGTGACAAAGCCCAATGAAATGCCCTTGGTCTTGCGTGTGGGTGTTTGAGCTCCTCAGTTGTGATGGCACTTTGAGACCGTGGCAAGGCCAGGCAAGACAATTTTGTTTTTCTCAGACATTTCATCCACAAGGTAACTCACTCAATGTGCTTCACACAACCAAAAGAACAACATTGACCAACAGAACAACTGGAGACATTTGCAAAGCAAAGACAACAAAGGTATCTCATTCTAATTATTAAATGAATGCACACGGACAACATTGATTTCAACTCATTCAATGCCAAGGATATTCTTTCATGGTTTTTTTTCCAGAATGCAGTCATTAAATTCCAGCTACATCTTTATTTTTTTTTTCTGCACGTGGTAGACTTAGGGCCTGAAAATGGTTGCCACTGAATGAGTTTTTCAACCAAGAGATTCAAAGACATTAAAAGTGAAGGAAAGAAATAAAGAGTAGCTTTTAGTGGGCTGAAATTTGTCGAGGCTATTCTCTTGTGGACGGCGGCATGCCGATTGCAATCGCAGCTGGATAGAAAAACGCACGTGACATACTGCACGGCGGAGCCACAAAAGTTCAACTGCTGCTGGATCGTCATGTTCATGCTATCCTGCTCAGTAACATTCTTTTTCTTTTTTTTTTCTGCTTTTTATTTTTACACCTCAACATCCCACTTTCAAATTCGTCACCCTGCTAAAAGATGTGTTGGTACAGGGACTTCACATTTTCAAGACTGACTTATGCACAGTTAATGACAGCAGATGCGAAGTCTCTTTCCCTCTCTCGCTCTCTATGTGTGTGTTTATAGTTTCTCACCTTTCGGCAGTCACAAAGTAATATAATGAGCTCCTGAGTATATTTTTGTTATATTATTTCAGTAAATTAACCATAATTGATTGGTGAAAAGTCCCAACCAATTCCGGCGATTTCAAGAAGTCAACAAGATCATAATTAGCTCGTGCGGTTGAACATTCCAGTTCCAGTTGCCAAAATGAATCACCCGAGTACTGGGACCACGATCCCAAACGGCAACAAAATGTCTTTGCCAATAAAGAGAGAAACTTGATACCTTACGATAACAGAAATGATATTACCCACAAGGCAGAACTGGGAGCTGTCAGAAAGGAGATGGAGTGAGTGATTGCCCCAGTTATGCATAGCTGATATATCCCATTAGACTTTGGTGGAGGCGCGAGCCCGCAGCTTGTGCCGCTGAGGCTCAGGGCCGGTTATTGGCTGACACGAAAATTATTTTTCAAGCGTAAAGTGTCAGAAAGTAGGATTGATGCTTCTGCTCATTCATGCACCGGCATTTTGGGTGGTTTAGCTCGAAATGAATACGAGTGAAGAGCCGCGCGCTCCATATTTATGGCAGCTGATGTTTCAGCCGACGTGCGTGCGAGAAGAATGAGAGAGAAATTACAAGCAAAACAAGATCAACTCATTCTCAAGATCAATAATGACGTATGGGTAAAGCGGCTTATGGCCAGGGAAGCTTTGACCCCGACACAGGCATATGAATAGTACAAACATCTGGCAGATTTTTCCGTGTACAGTAATAAATGACTGCAGCCCTTTGGAAGCTTTCTGGAGTGTGACAAAATGCATCAGCTCAAGTACGATGCAGCCTCTGCGGCTCACATCAAGATATTTTATCAGCTGCGCTATGAAGACTAACCTCAGAAATGTGCCACCACATTCGGTTGCCAAACTACCCTCAAAAAAGCCGTACGGAGGAGCGAGCGAAGGGCAAAAAAAAAAAAAAAGGAATGGGGTCATTCCAGAAAATTAGTTCACATTTGAGTGCCTATATTTGAGTCATGGCTTCAGTCTTGGAGTGAAAAATCACAGAATAGCTTTTGTTTGATGCCTTTGCATAAGAAACTTCACAAAGAAACCTCACTCGGGCTCCATGAAATCACAAATGCAATGAGAACACCCACATCAGGCTGCGATTTCTGGAGCACTACTGACTTTTCTAAATGTGATTCCTTGTCATAGAGGATGATTATTTTTGGCTTACAGCAGCCACGAATTACAGAAACAGGCAAAGCATGGGTGTTTTTTTTAAAATGCCGTTGGTTGAGAGAAGAATGGTCCTTTCTGTAATCCAGTATTGTCTTTGAACCATTTGAAGAAAACAAAGAGTCATTTGCGTGGCCACATTTTTGTCTAAACTTCCCCTGTCCTCTTTTTGCACTACAGTTATGGTGTTTCAATCAGGTTTCAGTGATTTTTTTTATATTTTTTTTCCACTCAACTCAATTCAACTATATTTCTAGACCACTTCAAAACAACCACCGCTGTAGACAAAATGCTGTATTGGGAGCAAACATAATTCATTCAACAACAAACAATAAAACAATAATAGCGAAGACAGTAGAAAAGCCCCAAAACAGTCGAACTAAAACTCAAGTCTCATGCTGGGTCAAAAGCCAAAGAATAAAAATGAATTTTTAGACAAGCTTTCAAGATGGCAGCTTGCCTAACGTGGACGGGAGGTCATTCCAGAGAGAGGGACGGGCAACGGAAAAGGCTCCATCCCCTCTGAGCCTCCACTTAGTTCTCGTACCGCTAATAGTGTCTGGTCCGCAGACCTTGAGTCACCGGGCAGGAGCTTTGAGAGGTAAGGTGACGCGAAGCCATTTCTAGATTTGAAGACAAATAATGGGTTCTTAAAATGAGCTCTAAAATGTTTAGGGAGCCAGTGAATGGATGCCAGAGTAGGAGTAATATGCTCCCTCTTACGAGTACCAGTCAAGAGGCGAGCAGCAGCACTTTGGACCAACTGGAGGATTGGCTGACTCCAAAGTCAAGTGCGTTACAGTCATCCAGCCGAGATGTGACGAAGGCATAACTGACTGTTTGAAATTGCTCTTGAGGTTTGAGAGGTTTCACTTCAGCCAGCTGACACAAATCATCACTTTCAAAGTATTTACTAAGCTTATTTGCTCTGAAAATTGTGTAACTGCTCAGCTAAAATTATGAGCTTGGAGTTGTTGAGGGGCAAAGCCACCCGAATATGGAGGCCTTTTTGGCTCGGACAGCATTTGCTCCATTGTTCACATTTAAACCTGTCAGGAATTTGTGAGTTATCGCTTTTAGAATCGACACGACCTCACATGAACAGCAGAGTCAGGAGACGGAGTGAATAGCAATTTGTGGTATTGACTGCCATCTTAGTCTTACGCCGGGGTCCGGCTAAAAATTATAATGAAGTCAGTGATTATATTTTTTCCGGCAATAGACCCACCTGACTGAGAAGCTTCATTAAAATATAAATTTGTGTCTGTGGCTTTTTGCTCTTAAGGCCATAATGTCATCTGCATTGCAAGTTGCAGATTATCTGGGGTTTTTTTTTTCCCAGTTTTGCTCGATAGGAAAGCCGTGCTCGACACAAACAGCCCAGTACAAGACTTAATAAAGATCGATATGTTGTTTTTTTTTTCTCAAAGCAACACAAACGATACCATGAACGTTGGCGTGTTTTTATGTGTACGTCGTTTTGCTCATGTTGCAAAATGGCCACCAATTCCGATGCTGAATGCAGTATGAACATTTATAGATGTAAAACCATGAACATGTAATGCAGTCTAAACATGTCAGTTAGAGATACGTGAATACCAGGTCAGCGCTTTGTTCTCCTTTGTGTCGTAATTGTGTGTCCAGCAACGTCCGTCTCTCATCAATAATTTGATTTGCTTACTTCCTGCGGAACTCCCATCACTTGAGCATTATTTCAAATATTTTAGCATTTTGAAGTTCTGTATCTTTCGTTTGGAAAGTTCAGGTAAGCCGGGAGTCAAAGGACAATTGATCGAATGCAGGAGGGCAAATGTTCCTTTCAAGCCCAGCATTGCTAAGTGAGCCTCCAAGTCACAGCCAAGCTATTAAACATCGAGTTGCATCAGTCAGCATCTTCTCCAATCTCAAGTCCTTCCATGCCGAACCGAGGGGCGTTCCGCGTGTTAATTAGCACAAGCGGGCAGCTGCTTGCAAGTAACAAGACAAACCTTTCAGAAGTCGTCACGTATCTGATTTAGACACGTGCGTAAAATGTACTCTGAAGAGAAGGCTGCAGTCTACCAATTTAGAAGAAGAGAAAAATATCTGATTGATGACACAGTATCTTATTTTCACACGTCTGCCTGAAATTGACATTCACTTGACCGTCTTAATTCACTTGGGTTTGTATGGTATTGATTGAAGGAAGAACATCATCATCCTTTAGACAACCACGCATGTCCTGAACCTGCCGAAAAACAAGTTTGCTAGTCATGCCAATCTATTGCTCGCCCGAAGTAAGGAGAACACGTTTGGGCACTTGGAATTTGTCACAGCAGAAGAAGAGCTGTCTTGTTGAAGGGGGTTAGCCGTGAACACTTTTTTTGCCCTCCGATGTACCACAATCAATTCGACACTGAGACGATCCGCATCACCGCCATCGTGACACCATTTGCTGCCTCGTTCGACATCAGGCGCAGCTCCGGGATTTTGCTCTTTTTTATTTCTTTTTCTGGTCCTTCAAATAAAGTCCAATTAGTAAAACGAAAAACTTTTTGAAACATTTGGTGGAATGGAACAAAACCTAACGGTACATAATTTTAGGGAATGTTTTGAAAGGTGTGGGGACGGTCTTCTGAGACTTGTGAAGGATTAGAAAGGTGAGTGCTTTGCTACGGCTTATGGTAATGAAGGTTTGTTTAAATGAGCTTTCAGCTCTTTCTCGGCGGTAAATGAGATGCACATCTTAATTTAAGTCGGAGGGTCACGCGGGTGATATCCAAATAAAACTGATGCCCAGCTGTAATTCAGAATCAAAATCTGTTCAAACCGCAATCAGAAAGATGAGCCAAATGTTAAGACCCACCTTGTGACCTCACAGTCGAGAGATAAGAAGGAGAAAGTATTACGAAACAGGAAAAAGAAATCCAAACGTGTGTTCCGTTGAAAGAAATGTCATTAAATACAAAGTTTCTAACTCGTAAAAATCTTTCATGCCAAGATTTAGATGAAAGGTTCAACTCTGAAAAGAATCGCTCTCAGATTAGTTGGAAGATAAATCCTGAGCAGGAAATAATCTAGACCTGATTCATTCAGTCCAAATAGTATACTTGAATGTTTTAAAGAGTACCCCCCCCCCCGCCCCCCACCCTCCTTCTTGGATGACCGTTTTTTTTGCTTCTGCCGTTGATCATCTGTGAATAGTTGCCTTAGTTTTGTACGGGTAGCATTTACTGGCAGGCAATGGTCTAATGAGGTTGTTTGTTGGTTCGTTTCAAACCAAGCAGCCGTTTGGCTTAGCTCAACGAGGGCAAAAGTGCCGGGATTGTCGTGTTCAAGCAAGGGAAGTCGTAAAAGACGTGTTACGTAAAGGACAAAATGTGAAAAATGGACTCCCTTAACCCTTCAGACAGCGACCACTAAGACTTCTAAACTCAAGTTTATTCCTGTGGGTGATTATTTATTGGTTGCTTCTTTTCAATTGAGAGACTTCCTTTGATGGCAGTGTACCGGAGCCAGCCAAAGAAAGCCAAATCATAGGCATTGGCTGTTCAAGCGGAAAAAGCCATGAGAAATCAAGATTTGATTTTGCTCTTCTTTTTTTTGACCTACTAATGCGTAAATGAGGTCACGGGCTTCAGTTCCCTTTGTGGTTTGTTCAAAATATGGCTTCAAACATAACACCGTGTATTTATTCGCAAGAATATAATTGGCAACCTGCCCTTGAGATATTAGTGAGAGAGCAAATTAATTCTAAAATGTAATTAATGTAGCCCACGTTTTGGAAATATCACACCCACTCATTCTTTTGGCATACTCTAATTGTATACCACACCGGAAAGACTTTACTTGGCTGTTAGAAAGAAAAATGCAGACAATTCAAGTGATACAACTTGACGAAGCTTGGAAGGTTGCATTGTGGTCTAACTTGTATTTACCATTTACTTGTGTCGCACTTACAAAACAAACAAACAAACAAAAAAAAGACTCATGGTACAAAAAAGAGGTGCAGGATTAAAATAGGGAGCGAGGCGGACGAATAGCACCGCCTTGCTACATTTTCATTTCAACAGCTGTTCAATTTTTCTTGCAATGTCCCGTGTTGGATGCTCCAAAAAGTGAAACTGAATTGTTTACTTTCATGCTTAACCCATGTGCTGCAGTCGATCTAAATAAGTTTATATAACGCAACATACAATTTTACAAAAATTGTAAAAGTATTATTCCTGAATATTTATTTCACTTTCAACCACTCGACATGTTCAGTGGCATCAGTGCTATACATACACATATAGTTCTTATTTTTTTCTTTGTATTTTTGCCCTCTATGGACAATAAATTGGTATTGTGCTATGACCAAAACATAAATATAAATCTATATAAATAAAACATGAATTGGAATATTTCATATCACACACTTTTTATGCTGTGTCTTTGATTTAAAGATGACAATACGCAAAAATCTACAAAAATTGTAGAAATTGTAACATATGGGGTAACCCATGTGTTACAAACATCGTAGAAATTGCAGCACAAGGGTTACAAAAACAAAACAAAACCAAAAAAAAAAAACCAACAACAAAAAGTTCCAATGCCCCATCAACGTTCTTTGACAACTTTCTCTTAGACCAGTGGAACTAATTACATTTCCTCAAATGACCTCTCAACCCCCTTCTTTAAAAAAAACGTCTTTTGGAAAATAATTACTTTTAACGGTAGAACTAGCCCCTCCTCCAGTGGGACTATTAACACCACGCTCTGGCCCATGTCCAAAAAACGTGTGTGTGTGTGTGTGTGTGTGTGTGTGTGTGTGTGTGTGTGTGTGTGTGTGTGTGTGTGTGTGTGTGTGTGTGTGAGTGAGAGCCACGCTTACAGATGGCCAACAAAAGAGGGGAGCTTAGAGTGCGGCTCACCCCTCTTCCCAGAATGATTTTCTTCTCTAACTTGATCAATAGCCCAGCCGCTTTTATTTTACTTGATAACACAGCTGCCTGCCTGTTGACACCTTCGAGTTCATCACATCATTTAAATTATGATGCCATGTGATGAAAGTTACAGTCCAGCCTTAAAATTAAAGGTGTAAAAAAAAAAAAAATAAATGCATCAAGTTAATACAAACAGAGCAGAGTGAGAAAAAGGCGAGCAAAAACAATGAAATAAGGAAGTGAGAAGGTGGATCACATTTTTTCCGTTACGGTGTTGCACAAAATAAAATCTGGTTCCCCCCCAAAATCAATTGAAATCCAGATGATTCGATTACGTGTGACCACTTCAAATAAAATGAAGCAAATCCACACACCTTTTTTTTCAGTGTTGTTAAAATATGAAAGAAATGAGCAAGTACAAATGTCAACGTACGTCTGAAAAAGCGGAACTATTCCGTTCCTATGAACACAGCACAACGGGCCACAATGTCATGATGTGATTGGGTGGAGTTTTAAAAGCATGGCTTTCATGCTCCTGTTTGAAAGAGGCAACTGCCACACTCCCGACTTTCTGGGTGGGGCCCCACTCCGAGCGCCGGCTTGCCAAGGAAACCTCGCCGACCGTTAAAATACTTTGAGGCCCCCCGTCACTCAAGATCAATGGTGCTTCGACAGGATGCGATATCGTTTTCTGCTCAGCTGATGCCCACTGTGTGAGTGAACAACAGCAACAATAGCCAGCACATGTGCTGGCTATTGTTGCAGTGAAACTGAGACACAAAAGCTTTTCCCCTGGGCTTCCTTCTACCTCCCATCTGTCAGTGTTTGTTCGACACCATTTGGCTCCCAACGGCTCGTCTGAAACAATTTCAAGATCAATGGAAATGTTTTGGTTTGAAAAAAAGGAAATCATAATAATAATAATAATCTTCATGTGTTCATGTCATTCGCATGAGCACACTGGAAGACATTCTAACAACGGATTGTCGCAAAGCAGTAAAACCGGGGTTGGAATTCACAATGCCACATGCGCCGTGATGTTCAGTCACGTTTTCTGAGATGGCCCTTTTCCACAGCGCTCGTGGCAGGGGCTAGTTCCGGGCCCGTGCCCAGGTTCGCACCAGTTCTTTCATTTTCCACCACAGAAATTGGCTCCAGCTGCGGTGCTTAAAACCTGCCCCAATTATTTGCTGGGCCAGACTCTGGCGCCAGCTACGTCAGGGGGCGGGGTTATCATGACCAGCGCAGATGTAGAGGAACGACTCCCTGGACACACGCAAGTTTTGCACAAACTGTTGAGTGGTGTACACAATTGTGTCTCGCCGGAAGAGCGATCGCGGACGTGCCCGAATAGCATGCCATGTCCAACTCCCAGCCAGCCTCCTGATCTTCGACAATGATTAAGGAAGATAGAAGCGTTTGCTGATTACATGTCCCTGAATGTTATATCCTGCATACAAGCATAATTGATGCTCTGCTATGTTGCAAAGCAGATGCTAACAGTGCATTGTGATTATTATTATTATGCGCGCAGCCGCTCTTGGGTCAGTGTCAATATCAGCGTGACGTTTGGATGCTTTACGATGACATCATGACGTGGCTCCTACTTGGCTCTTTGCCGGTGGAAAACCAACCATGTTCTTGTGACTTTTTCCCAAAGCCAAAACAGGGTTTCTGCTTTACCGATGAACTTTTTTCAGGAACTGATTATACAAACTTCTAATCGAAACACTTCAGTTACAATGGAGTGAAATTTCACTTAAAGGCCTGAGCAGAAAAAAAATCTTTTCTTTTGAGTATTTTTATAACATTTCGTACTTGCCAGGATGATATCTGAGGTGTTGGTTGCGTGTCGGGTGATTTTTAATTACTCTATCTGTTCAAAAAAAGAAAAGATGGTCCGGGTGATAATCGTAAAGGTTAAACATGTTCCGTAATTCTGATTGCAAGTCCTTATGTGTGGGTGGTGAACATAGAGGTTCGTCACTCCACAAGGTCAGTCAGGGTCAAATGCGACAGAGGGGAACCGATTATTCATTTACCACAATCAAAATCGCAAAGAGAAGCGCTTGATATGATGGTCCAACAGCACTTCATTTCCCAGAATACCTTGCTTTATCTCGGTCTGTAAAATGACTACCAAAACACCTTTTGGACCTTGGACTGTAATTCAAATTGAATTCGACACCCTGTGTCGTGGAGTCAATTCAAATTCAAATGCATCCCTGTATTGAATTTGAACCCTAAACTTCGGAAATTTTGCACGGCCCTGCCAGCTACCGCCTCGTTACCTCTGAGCAAGGCCACCGCCACAGGTTGTGTGTGTGGCGCGGCACTCTTTGCGCACCTCAAGCCGACTATCCATCTTCGACGGGACCGCCGGAGACAGGTTGTGTGTGTGGCGCGGCACTCTTTGCGCACCTCAAGCCGACTATCCATCTTCGACGGGACCGCCTCCGGCGCACCCGTCGGATTTCGGGCTCGTACACACTTTGTGGCCGTCAGTCAACTGCAGGGCACACACAGACGAGCGACGATCCACCTTCACGTCCGCATCGACTGCAAAGATAGCTTGGAGTAACATGACGCAGCATGCGAAGAGCCTTGGCGCACCTCTCTGAGTCTTGATCTCGCTTGGCACGCCCGCATATGTGTGAACTGGTTATCAAGTGTATGTTGTGCACGAACACATCAAATTGTCAGCGGGATTTTCAGTTGAAGGACAGTGATGAGTTTCATGAATGAAGAGAAACGTGTATGTTCCAAAAGTGAAAAATGGTTCGGCGCAAATCAGACTTCAGCTGATGTTGGCTGGAACTTTCTTCTTTTCTCCATTATCCGCACACCAGCTCGAGACCAAAATAGCGTCGCTACCTTGGAGTCCAATAATAAGCCCTCTGACAAGATGTGCCACAAAAAAAAAAGAAGAAAGAAGACAGCCGGCACGTCTCACGAGTATTTCACCCAGTTTTACTGTAAAAAAAAAAAAAAAAAAATCTTTGCCTTATAAAGGTACATAGGACAGGTTTCCCAAAAGGCTTGAGTGAAATGCTCGACACTCAGCCAAACGCACACAGACACATCTAGATTTTTTTTAATTTTTTCATTTTGACAACAGGGATAATCTCCTCCTTCCACGTCATTCAAAGCTACTTGCGCCGATTGGAAACTGTCCGTTATTATTATAGTATCTCCGTAATACGCATTTCCATCACTGGCGCTTCAATCCAAAGACAAAATGCAAAGCCACGGACGCGGCCATGGCTTTTCCATCCGCGAGCATTCGTGGTGTGACGTGCACACCGGCGTTCTCGCTTTTTTATTTCTGTTCGAATTATCACCAGCGGATTAGCATTGTTGGAGGTTGTCATCTGAGTGTTGACAATTCTTTCAGAATAGGGGTGTCCAACTCAAAAGAGTTGACAAGCTCTGAGACGTCTGATTATGATCCCGATTCTTCCATCTGGAGAAATTCTGGACAGAACGTGGGTAACACACGGAACGTGACTGGCCCGAACCGTCATCAGGTAACGATGTTACGTGCAGTCATGCAGTCGGGTTAAGGCCAAAATCCTGGTTTCTGAAAAATTAGGGATTTCCACAAGCGAACGGACAGAGTGACTCCCGCGTTTGAATAACCGAATTGAAACAGCAACGCACGGACGTCACGACGCAAATAGATGTTATTTTGACGTGTTACTTCCTCCGACTGATTTTGTCGTCGTGTGATCGGACTCGGGTGAAGAAAGGGGCGGAGCTGTCAAGTGGTCACCACATGGTCGAAACATTTTGTAAGAGTCTGCCGGGGACGTCGAGCAGAGTCCCCCGTCAAAAGCAGCCTCAACCTCGGAACGTCGACCGCATCCGAGAGGCGGCGGGGAGTCGAGTGGGCCGTAAGCCCCGCCTGCTGGGTGTATTTTGGAGGATCGGAGCGGCCGATTGGCAGGCGGATTGGTGCAATGTCTGCAGTGATGTGGACTCTTCATCTGTCATGTTGAAATGAGGAGGGAGCTGGAGTTCTCTCAAGGATTCTTTGCCCTCCCGGAGGGTTTGGGCCATGAATATTTGTCAAGCCCTTTGAGACGCCGTTGTGATTGAGGGCTATGATAATAAATATGACTTGGCTTGATGAGCAGAAATGGGATTTTTTTTTCAATTTTCTGGTCGATCACATTCCCAACCTCACCTGTGAAAACGGAGATCATGGACACAAGCAGGGAAAAAAAAATGAGCTTCCTGCGCAGAGTGTCTGCACTCATCCTCAGCGATAGGGTGAGAAGTTTGGTAATTTCGAAGGCGCTGACAGTCGATCCGCTGCCCCCCCCCGCATCGAGAGGAGCCAGATGAGGATGGCTCTGGTGTTTGGTTCAGATGCCTCCGAAGACGCTTACCTGTTGAGGTGTTTGTTGAGGCATGTCCCACCGGCAGCGGGCCCCGGGAGGGGGGAAACCAAGGACACGCTGGAGAGACCACGTCTCGCGGCTGGCCTCTGTGAAGTTACCGGGAAAGGGAATTTTGAGCTGCCCCCCCCACCCACCCCGGAGTCCCGATTAGCGAACGAAGATGGATGGATAGAGGGGGCTTCTGAGAACAGGGGGCTTTTTGTTAATTTAATGCTTTTCAAAAAGCTTTTGCCATGCAATTTGAATCCCCATGAACACTAAAACCCTTCTTAGCAGGTGCATAAAGATAAGAAATTTGGTTTCGAGGGACAAAAGGCTTTTTCGGTCTCCTTTTTTTGACAGATTGTTCATTCAGCCTGCACGGAAGCCGGCGACCATTCCCATCATGAACTGTGTTTAATGCATTCGGCGATGTGTGGTGTTGAATCTAAGGTGAGCAATAGAAAGGCTTCCAGAGAGCACACCCTTGTCCCTGTTCCTCCTCACTCTGCATTAATGACCGGATCTTTCCTATTACCTGCTCCGAGCCCCGAAGATGGGATTCCCGCCGTGCAAGCCGGGAGCTGTGCTGCAATTCTTATGAGGTCTCTGCTCACGTCTCTCCGCTCATGCTTCTCCAGCTATGCTGGCTCCACTTATTTCCTTGCCTGTCTTTGGGCACAGCATGGTGGGTTTTTTTTTCCAGATGTACACCGTATTTTTTCTTGTGTGTATGCTCATCCTAGTGTGTGTGTGTGTGTGTGTGTGTGTGTGTGTGTGTGTGTGTGTGTGTGTGTGTGTGTGTGAGTGAGTGACAGGGTGCAAGTTCCACTGATGCAAGTGGCACGTAAGATTCAGCCAGGTGTGTGTGTGTGTGTGTGTGTGTGTGTGTGTGTGTGTGTGTGTGTGTGTGTGTGTGGGAGTGTGTCCCTTTATTTGTTGCTTGTGCTATATGTGCGAAATAATGAGCAAGGACTACATTTGTAAGTACCCAAACTGAGATCTCGAACGACTGCTCCGCTGATTTCAGACTCCCACACAATAAAACCGTCATACAGAGTGCGCAAGACAGAAGAAAAGAAACCGCCTGATCATAGAACACTCGATACACAGCACCAACGTCCGACTTTCATGTTGTATGACAAGGTGAGCGGGGGGGCGAAAAAGGGAAACCAAATGGTTGTGTCAAAACGTCACACTCTGACATCATTTAAAAACAAGAAACTAATGGCTGTGGAGGTATGTAGGCAAGATGACGGGATCATTCCGAAATGGCTGCACACATCCCGGCATTCGGCTATAATGTCAGCTTCTTTTTTTTTTTCTGCCTTTCGATTCAAGTCAGCAAAGGCACAAGTCTGTCTCTCTGATGAAGAGATAATCCTGAGTGTGCTGCGGTGGTGTGGGGTGTGCAGAGCTTGAATTTTCGACACCGGTGCGCTCGGAAAAACAGTCTTCAACGTGTTCAGTGTTTACAATCTCAAATCCCGATTTTCGTCAAATCCTCGCGTGTGGGTGTTTTGTTTTGAAAAATAAAGACGGGCCTTTCCACCTTGCAACTATGCCATGGATGCCAATGTTTTTTGTTTTTTTTACCCAGTCTCTTCCCTATTGTTGATTTATGAACGCTGACCTGAAGTGAGGTGAGGGAAGGGTGCCGTTCTTTACAAGATTTGTCGTCGCTGCGCTCCTCGGCTAATTATTGTCGGCCAGTCGCTCCGCGGAAGCTTGAGCAGCGTCCCATCGTGTTCTCCATCTGGGGAGAATGCTTCTCAACTGGAGTCCTGAAGCTTTTGGCTTTATAACCACTTCCAGACTGTTCGGTGTCACTTACTTTATTTCTTAAATGTCCTCGTAGAATTTTGTTGCAGCTTTTTGACATCTTTTGCCGGACTTGATTTTGTCAAGTGGCTTCGGGATTGAACAGGTCAGCAGGTAAGCCGGCCTCGGGTGCGGTCAGGGCAAATGAGCTCTCCCCAAAAGTGCGATTCGCCACAGTAAAGTGACGATTTAACAAGTGGGACAAGTACTCAAAGTAAGAATTTGAGAATTTGTTCTTTTCACACGATCCGAAGCTGATCATTAGGCGACATTTTAACTAGCAGCCTCAGCTTGAAATGTCCGCAAAATACAAAGTGCCGAGGAACAATCATATCTGAATCCACGACGCAGTTATAAATAGTCTCAATGAAGTTTGCCACACGTCGAAGGACAAAATCATTTGGATGTAAACTTAAGCGAATAGGGGGAAGTGACGCTTTCACATCGCATTTTCACTTGTGTCCTCCCCACGTTTCTTCTCTGTATGTTAATGCCTCTCCGTCTATTTACTCTGCATCGCTGTTTCATCTGTTGGCGCCCTCTCGGGAAGCCCGTTTGTCTGCTTATTCCATCGGCGTCAATCTTCTCGACGCTGGCCTCATACTTTTGCTTCCTCTCCCGGGAGTCGCCTGTCACTATCTGTGCCCCCAGTGGTTTATCTGTGCACAAACAACTCACAGGATGTCTGTATAATATGGACGGAGTTCAATAAAAAAAAACTCAGCAGGATCTATCCTGTTGTAAGGGTAGTTCAAATAGTTTCCTTTAAGTTCGATGTCTAATTGTAATCCTGGGAAATGGGGCGTGCATGTTCATTTGGGGCATCTCCCGCAAATGGATTTGATCAAGCCACAATGAAGTCCGCATTCCCCAAAGAGCTTCTGGCTGCTTCCCCGAGCTCTGCCCGCCGCTACTTTTTCAGTTGATCTCCGCGCAGGCCTGACAGGGGATCCTCCCCCCTCCCCCACCCACCTCCAAGACTTTGCCCCAGCGCTCGCTGCTTTAACTGGGCCTACCATAACAAACCTCTTCGTATTAGTGACTGCGGGAAGTGTGTTGGGCAAGAGGTGGAAAGTCGAGCGGGCCGCATGGCACAATAGCCTCGGGGTCTGGACGACGGTTGGAGTGGAGGAGGGAGGGCAACGAGGGCGAGAGAAAGAAAATGTCAGTATGAAGAGAGATGTTACAGTCAATAAGCAAGCTAATACGGCAGGGCTAGGCAGAACAGGCATTTCTCCCGCACGTCCCTCGTGTTTTGCGCGGAGAACAATTTTTCACGCAAAGAGAAGGATTTGGGTTAGACGCGGAGGCCCATGAGAGTCAACGTGGCATTTGCACCGCACGTTGCGCCTTGAGGAAAATAAACGATTTTGTCCCACGACTACAATTTTTCACGCAAAGAGAAGGATTTGGGTTAGACGCGGAGGCCCATGAGAGTCAACGTGGCATTTGCACCGCACGTTGCGCCTTCAGGAAAATAAACGATTTTGTCCCACGACTACAAACGTAAACGCATTGCTAAATCGAAACAGACACTAAATGGGAAAGAAAAAAATATATTTGATGAGATGGAGGCACCGCTGTCTTTAGTCCATGGGGGACGAAAGAACGCAACAATATCATATTCCGCAGGAATGTCACCGTCAAGACAGTCTTTTAATCACTTAGCCCTAGATACTGAAGAACGCCACGAAAATAGCTTGTGTTGCGCCCCTCTTATTCCCTTATGTTTGAGTGGGTGCGCCGTTACGGAACAACCTCCTCCACACTTGCCACGGTGGCCAGCTTCGACTACGGTCGGAAGGGAAAGGACAAGTATGTGTCGAAAAAGTTGCCGAAGTAGGACAAGATTGGCCTGCGGCAAATAAAACAGTTAAGGAAATCAATTTTAGAATCCAAATTATTATTCAGGCCTGACCCCTATGACCTCAATAATGGTCCTTTCAGGGGTGATTGAAGGGTGCTTAACCTCCATCCGAAATAGCAATAGTACATAAACACAGAGATGAACGCCTTATCAGTCAAATGATTTGCTGCTGCGCTTCGTTAGCTGGAATCGGGTCGCGGAGGCAGCAGCTTTAGCAAGGAAGCCAACAACTCCCTCTCTCAGCCACATCTTCCAACTGTTCCGGAGGGATCCAAGGCGTTCCCGGGCCAGCCGGAAGACTCTCCAGCGTGTCCTGGGTCGTCCCTGGGGCCTCCTGCCCGAAACACCTCACCAGGGAGGCGTCCAGGTTGAGTTAGTTTCTGCAGCCGGGGATCGGACTGCCAAGGTTCCCGCCGTTTTGCCGCCGCCCAGCTCACAGGGCACCTGACCCCTTTAGCTCCTCCCACAGGTGGTGAGCCCATGGGAAGGGGGACCCACGTTGCCTTTTTCGGCTGAGCCTGGACACCAGGCACTCGCCAGCGAGTCCAGGCCTGGCTGCAAAGGGGGGCCCCTGGTGACCCGTGTCCGGGCAAGGGAGAATGTGTTGCAAA
The DNA here is from genome assembly GCF_001891065.2 of Hippocampus comes. Lineage (NCBI taxonomy): Eukaryota > Metazoa > Chordata > Actinopteri > Syngnathiformes > Syngnathidae > Hippocampus > Hippocampus comes. The sequence goes on along the minus strand of NW_017805745.1, from coordinate 386,121 downwards.
TTTGTCAATTATCATCACGGTCTCTGAGCGGTGCTTTTTCCGGTCCCTCACCTAGGACCTGTTTGCCATGGGTGACCCCGCCAGGAGCCTAAAAGCCCGGACAACTCCTCGGATCATTGCGACACACAAACCCCTCCACAGCGGTAAGGTGACGGCTCACGGGCAGGTTACGGCTCATGGAGGGGATTTTATTTATTTATTTTTTAATTAGAGTGAATAAATACACTGAACAATAATAGAGTTGATCAGATCATCGACATTATTTATGTAAGTAAGAAACAGAACAGAATAATCAAAGTAGCATGGCAGTTAATCTGACAGGTGGCCCGCCGCCACCATTAAATCAAGGCAAAGCAAATGCTGTGCTGCCACTTAAGAGTAGACAGCAAACAGAAGGATTTGTGTTCTGTCCAACTTACATTGATTTTTATTTCATTTTTTAAAAAAATCATGAAGTGGTGGATTTAATTATGGTCTTACGTAGAGAATCCCCATAAATAATAAGTGTTACTTGTTGCTTTTTCTTCTCTCATCTTTCCTACTAAAAAAAAAAAAAAAAAAAAAAAAAAAAAGAAGTCCAAGATGGCGCCCGAGTAGGCAGCCGTCGGCAAGTGAGCCTTGCTTTTTTGTTGTTGTTGTTTTTGCGTTTGTTTTGTCACTTTGTGTTTGTTGTTGCGTCGTGGGGACCGGATGTGAATTGTTTTTCAGCATTTCTTGGCCACGACATTCATCAAGGAGGAGACTCGGTGCTTGGTGGTTGCGCTTTCTCGGCAGCACGGGTATACCAGCACCGTTTTTGAGTGGGAGGAATGTCGGTGCCATTTGACTGTCATTGCTGGACAGCTCTGGGGCGCTTGTGTTTTTTTGCGCCTGTAATGGGGAGCATTTTACACAGCCCCGCTTTGTTCAGTGGAGAGATCGGTGCTGTTGGACGGTCTGTGGCTGGATGGATGCAAGGCTTGAGGAGCCGATGATGAGAAGAAAGGAGCGTCAGCGCAGAGCACGGATGCGGCTGTGGAACTGGGAGTCGCGGCTTGGAATTGAAGCGGATTACGTGGGACAGGAGATGTGAGCCAATCTCTTTTCGTCAATGGACGCTACAGCTTCGTGTTTGCTTTCAAAACTTAGCTTGTAGCAGATGTGTGCACATTTTCAGCATGACGTCTCTGATCCACTGGTGAAAGGACACTTTGATCCTCTCCTCTTTCATCTAACTGCTTCTAACAACAAAGTGTTTGCAGGAAAAGTGATTAAGATTGCACGACTGTCTGTGTCTTATGTGTTGTGTTGTGTTATTTTGTTATTTTGACTTCAAGATGGTGCCGCGAGAGTGGCTGCCTTTCCAGCAGCTCCTATATTTTGTTCTTCTACATCTTCCTGTCACAACTTTGCTGCTGTGAATTGGGAATTTCTCCATTGCGAGACTAATCAAGGTTTTCTTATCTTATTTTATCTTATCTTAAATACATAGATTTGGACATATTTGAACCTTTCACTGTGAATCACATCACAATGCAACATATTGCAAATTAAAATTAGAATTACAACAAAAAAAACGCAATGTCTATCCACCTGAAGTGTGTCATGTATAATCTTTCGTTGGGCAGCTCTATTGAAAATGTCACATTTTAACAACATATTGATAAAAGTCCTAAAATCTTGTCTTGCCATGGCTTTTTATCAGGGACAAACACAACTCAAACAGTCAAATACTAACATTTGGTAATATGTCTACCTCTTCAAATAAAGGACATAAATATGCCGTATTCATTCATTCAGTTCTTAATTTTATGCCACTTGTGCATTGAGTGCTGGAGCTATCCTAGCTGCGTTATTTTTGGCCTGAGGCAGGGCACACGCTGGTCGGGTCCCCAGACAATAACATCCAAGGTTGTAGTCAATATTATCTATTTTTCAGATGTGTTTCTGCCATCATCAGACATTTAATTGGGCACAGTGGTACTGTTGAGAGATTTAATTCTTTTTTTTTTTTCATTAATCCTGTTTGTTTTTGTTTGTGTGTGTGTGTTTTTTTTTTTTAAATGCTGCCCTTACTGGTAGCATTCAGTAAAGAAAAACCTGCATCAAGGTGGAACAGTCCTAAAGCAATCATGATGTAAAAGCAACACTCATATATTTTGACATCCGATTGCGGGTACGCTGAGAAATCGTATGATTCTGTGGAAAAAAAAAAAAAAGCATGCATTGTGCCATATAGTTCAACACCCTCCTTTACCAAGTCAACACACACCAAGTTTCCCGCACAAAATGAGTATCTAACAGCAAACATTGCTTGATATAGTCGTGTTGAGCGCCGGTGGGAAACACAGTCAGAACCACTTATTCTTATTTAATTTTTTAAAATCATTTTTTTATGTGCAGTACGGCTCAAAGTATTGTTACCAATCACACTTAAAAAAAAAAAAAACATTTTTTTTTTTATATATATATCTTTATGCTTAATGTCGTGATAACAGGAAAAACATTGATCGGTAAGATGCAATTTGATGCAGCAGTTAAGAACCCCACTCAAATGCTGTTTACATTTTTCTGCACTTCTATTGAAAGAAAATCCACTGGGAAGAACACAGAGAGTGCCAGAGAGTAGCCTGATTGATATCTTGTCAAAATTGCATGCTATGCTACCGCATGCCTTTGCCAATTACAGTATTATCAGTCTATTGATAATCTATGAAAAAAAACATTCAGAAGAAACTTTCACCCAGAAGAGCTGCCGAAAGCCTTGCTAACTTTTCGATGCCATACTTTGCTTGAGTGCAGAGTCAGCTCATTGATCTGTTTTACGTGCCGCTTTAATTCGACACAATTGCTTTACAGTAGCACATCATCAGCACATACAACATAGTAAGTGTTCATAAGATGACGTTGGCTACTTCTTTTAAAAGGGCCTGCGAGTGGGAAATCTTCCTGTAAAATTAAAAGTGCCCGCTCTAAATGTCAGCATATTTTTTTTCTTTAAAAAAACAAGACAAACAAAATCGAGTAAAGCCTATGTTTTAAAATGACACTTCAGTTAGTGAGTTGGACTTGCTTGGTGAAATTTAAACATCCCTCTCAGAGTCAGTCACTGTTTCTTGTTGACAAAAGTACCACGCAAGAAGGATTACGTCACTTTTTTTTTTTCAGTCAATTGCCGGCTTTGACGGGAGATCAATAAGACACGCCGCTTCTCCTCTTACTGCGTTTGGGGAGCTTGTCAGAACGGGGTGATGGATTGCTGGAGAACAAGCTGAGCATTGGAGGAAAATGAGCTGGACACGGAACACGGAGGTCAGCCAGGTTAATGATGTTGGCTGTGATTATTTGCAGGTGAGAATAATCCAAGATTCATCATTTGCAGCTTGAATGGCAGGAAGTGAGAAATAGCCATCATCAAACTGACGGAAACATCCATGAGCTCCCTGCAGGACATTTAGTCAGGTGGAACACACCGAAGAAGTGATGGAAAAGTTGCTGCGGCAAGAAGTAGTTCAGTTCATAAAACTGTGAAGGATTTCTGCTCCACTGCACACACATTGTACACAAAACCGAAGTAAACAGTATATGGTCGTGCCTTCATCAAATAACACACAAACACACACAAGTGAATACATACACCCCAGACACACACACATTGAAATTGTGAAGGTTATAGCGGCGAAAACGTTGGGTAGGTTTGACTGCACTGATTTTCCCTCACTTGGCACTCTCTGTTTAGTGATGAATTAATTTGTTTCCAAATGCAATATTAGATCAGAGTATAACATGTGTTGACTTGTGCTGGCTCATCCAATGCATTTTCGATTTCATGTTTGGGGGTGGGTAAGTTCCCTTTTAAAGTCAAAAGTCAAGAAAATCTATGTTGAAACACCGAAGGGACAGATCCCAACATTTGCTAACTCGCACAGCAGTCTGACATGACTCATGAACTATACACTCACCTGATTTATTCCTAATAAAAGGTGAGTGGCCAGCAGAGAGTACTTCTCTGCTCATTGACACGGACTGCGGGTAAATGTACAGCACCTTAATTAATGAGCCTAGCGGAGGATAGCACATTTGTTTTGTTTTCCCTGTTGCTGTTCCAAGGTGAACCCGCACTCCGTGATACATGCTTCCTGCAATAAAACAGCCCTGGGTTTTGGCGCCAGTCCAATGAACAGCTGTAGTCAAAACAAAAAGGGGGGGGGGGTGGAGGTGACACACTTCCGAGCATTCAAAGCAGAGCCACACTTGAGTTCATGAAAATACATTGAATGACACGACGGTGCATATCAAAAAAGACATCAAGTCATTGTTTCACCTTTCGTGTCGTGCTCATCTGACCCATTTCGCTCATGCTCAGCGACAGCGTGAATGTGAGTGTGAGCTATTCGTCTCGATGTGCGTCTTGGGGCGGCACGGTGATCAGATTGGTCAGCGCGCTCGCCTCACAGTGCAGAGGTTCTGGTTTCGAATCGGGCCCCGGCCGGCCTACCTATGTCAAATTGGGTTGAGTGGGTTTTCTCTGGGTACTCCGATTCCCTCCAACATTCCAAAAACATGCATGGCAGTCTAATGGAACACTTTAAATTGTCCCGAGGTGTGATTGTGAGCGCAAATAGTTGTTTGTCGATATGTGTGCCCTGCGATTGGCTGACAACCAGTCCGGGGTGTACACTGCCTAATGCCCGAAGACAGCCGGGATCGGCTCCAGCACAGCCGCGACCCCCGTGAGGAGAAGCACATCAGATGATGGATGTTTTGTGGTTGACTGAAAATAAGTCCGGGGTCGAGTCCACCTTTTGCCCACAGTCATTTGTGACAGGCATCATCTCCCTTTGACCTTGAAACCAATAAAGTGATGAATGGAAAAACACACTACTGTAGGTCTTCACAGTAATGGAAGTAGGAAAGTAGTACATGAGGGCACATGCAGTGTTCGCACACTTCTTTTTTGTTTTGCCGGCTACAGCTTTGGTTTGTGAGACGGGCATTCTTCAAACTCGACTCGCAAGGATGGTTCTTGTGTGCTCAAAACACGCTACGTTGAAAAAAGTTCTTGTTGAATTTATTCCATTCTATTTGGTCGAGTGGTTGTATGAAATCAAATGACGTGGATGAAGACATTTTTTCAGTGGACTATACATCGACTTAAAAAGTGGTTACATCTACTTGTCAAGTGGTTGCACAAAATCAAAGCATCTGGATCCAGATATTTTTTTGGAAGTAGACGATACATTTACTTCAAAAAAATGTAACTGGATCCAGATGATTTGATTTTGTGCACCCAAATATGAAGAAATTCAACACAGCATTTTTTTTTTTCAGTGTATGCAATGAAGATCGACTTTTGGAAATAAAATAGTCCAATTTGATGTCAGTTTTAAATGCAGGTTGGTGCTTTTGATCATGTTTAGGCCAGCAAAGAAGGCTTTGAAGGCCCCGAGTGCTCGCTACCGGGGTTGGTCATGATTAAAAGTTTTTGTGGAATGGTTCCTTTTGATATGCACTCCTGCTTTCCATTCAGTAGAGCTCAGGCATCGAATATGATCAACTGACATTTATATATTTTTTATTTTTCAGCATCCAAAATGTCCCTTAGTTGCCAACCATCCAAATGATTTTGCTGTTTTTTCTACTGCAGGTGTGAACCATAACAAACATTCCAAACAAAATGTTACATTAGTATTCTGAAGGAAAATTCAAAACAAGGGCAAGCTCTGAATCCGAATGAGATGTTTACACTCCTGGAATGGTGAAAGTAATGAGCGTGTTTGTGTTGGATTATTAAATGCTCGTGTCAATCAAAACTTTTATGAAAGAAATTATCTTTGTTGAATGTTTGATATGACCATTGTTTTGGTTCTAATTAGTTTGCGTCGGTGGATTAAGTGCTCGGTCAGTCAAATTGTTCATGTTGCCAGTTCCCAGAACAGACAATTTAATACATGAACAGTTTAGTCATTGTCACAGACTTTTTCTGGAGGGGTGGGGGGCATTTGTCAAACTCAGTTTTTTTTCTCAATTATTCAGAGTAGAGATTTGTAAATGTATGCCTCAGGAGCTCTCGTGTGGTGTGTGCGTGTGTGCGTGTGTGTGTGTGTGTGTGTGTGTGTGTGTGTGTGTGTGTGTGTGTGTGTGTGTGTGTGTGCGTGATACATTTTATATACAGGAAAATAAAAGTTGAGCTCACTGGTGTGATTTTTTTTCCCTCCCATAGAACAATTGAATGTTTGCATTAACTCAATTCAGCTTTATTTATCGAGCACTTTAAAGCCCATCACAGCTGCATACAAAGTGCTGCACGCAAAACAAAAAGACATAAAAACTAAGACAGTTAAAACAATAAATTCATAACAAGAAGACAGTAAACACAATGAAACACCGAAACAATGCTGAGTCTCATGCTGAGTCAAAAGCCAAAGAATGCAAATGTGAAGTTTTAAAGAGGGACCGTGAGGGTGCTTGCCTCAAGTTCAACAGAAAGTCATTCCAAAGAGAGGAACTAGCAACGGAAAAAGCTCGATGAGGTTTGGCTCAGTCCTCGGTCTGTCGGACAAAGTCGAGCAACATTTGTGTCGTCGGACGTCGGCATAAGGTGGGGCGAGACCATTTTAAAGTTTTAAACTCAAGTCAACTGTATTTATAGAGCACTTTCAAACAGCCATCGCTGCATATAAAGTGCTGTACATGGAGCAACTAATATAAACAACAGTAAAGCAACAAATCAGTAACAAAGACAGAAGAAAGCCCGAAACAGCAAAACCAAGATCAAATTTGAGTCATGCTGGGAGGGCCAGAATTGGAGTTATGTGCTCCCTCCGATGAGCTCCTGTTTGAGGCAAGCATCAGCATTTAGGACCAACTGGGGACGCTTGTGGGAGGATTGGCTGAGTCAAAACAATGGTTATGAACGGAATTCAGCTGAGATACAACAAAGGCACAGATTACTGTTTGTGAAAGGAGACTCTTGACCTTCGCGAGCTGCTTAAGATATAAAAAAAAAATGGCTTTGACAGCAATTGCCATTTCCCGGTCAAATTTAAAATCCAAATTCGAGACTTTTGGCATGATTATGGATGACACGGACAAGGGGAAACGATTGTCCTCGTCCATGATAATACAGGGGCCAGGATACGTCTAAAATTAAGTATCCCCCTAAAACACAACCTTGCATAAAACATTCTAATGTATTCTGGTGGGAGTGCCAGCGGTACACGCGGGCCCACACACTCTCTCCCTCATCCCACTCTAACTAATGAGAGGCAATAAATGAGGACGTATGGATCGTGTTTATCTCTGTGACTCCGAGGGGGCCAAGGTGCCCTCACACGCTGGAGTGAGCGGAGACGGGGTGACTGCTCGCTCTCATACTTCACACATTAGTCGCCTCTTACTTACGCTACCTCCAACTTCGCTCCGCGTGCCTTCCTATCTTCGTCTCGTCGTTTGTTTCCCCAAACCGAACTGGGCTGCCTCCCAGTGCTCCCCATGTTGCCGCATGGCATGGCATGGCATGGTATGGCATGGTATCGCAAGCCAACAGTTTAGTCATTCCATGCAGCACTCTTTATTTTGTGAACAAGCCCAGTCATCTTCTCAGCCCATAACCTTCCCCTTGATCCCTCCCCCATGGCTAACTGCCCTTGTCCTGCCAAGCCTGCTGTAGGGTCACATCTGGAGTGGAGAGTTATTGCTGCTTTTCATCTAACCACAGATGGCCTGTTGATTTTAAGCCCGCTAGAGTCTGCTGAAAATGAAAGAGGTGGCGGGTAGCGATAATGACTTCTTTTTTTTTTTTTTTGCTTAGAAAACAGATTATGTAAAGTTATTACAAAACATGTCCAATTAGAGTTTGATCCAGATATACAAATGGTCTGCTATTGTGACTGATACTGCTGTTTTTTTCCCCATCCATTTTCTAATCCGCGTCTCCTCACGAGGGTCGCGGGCGTGCTGGAGCCGATCCCAGATGTCTTCGGACAGTAGGCGGGGGACACCCTGAACTGGTTGCCAGCCAATCGCTGGACACACATCGACAAACAAGTATTCTCACTCACACAGAGTGAGAATTTCGAGTGTTCCATTAGCCTGCCACGCATGTTTTTGGAATGTGGGAGGAAACCTGAGTACCCAGAGAAAACCCACGCAAGCATGGGGAGAACATGCAAAGTCCACACAGGAAGGCCAGAGCCATAAGTGAACGCAGCACCTCTGCACTGTGAGGGGGACGTGCTAACTATTTGACCACCGTGCCGCACTGTTTTTTTTTTTTTTAATTATTATTTCTTAAATACCTGAGCTACGGAAGCAATGGATGCAATGATGGATTTTTTTTTTTTTTTATATATATTTAGCTGCTAACTGGGCGTTTTCCGAAGTTGAGCATCCAACGGCAAAGTGTTGTACAAATGGCCTTCACCGCCGGCTTTGGTGACCACCCAGCTGTCTCAGCAACAGCGAGAATAATAAACTATGTTTACATGCAATCGATATTTGGGTTCAGGTCAAAATTCCAATTCTGAAACCTTCAGACATTTAGTTCGTCCCGCATTTGAATAAATTAGTTTAAACGACGACGCAGGGACATTGTGATGCAAATTGATGTCATTTCCGCATGTGACTTTTGTTTCCCTCTGATTATGTATTCCCCACGAGTTGCATGCCGGACTTACTGACTTTTTTTCACACACCTATAAATATACACACGGTGCCATTTTCAAAGTGAAAACAAAATCCGAATATTTTTCCACATTATTTACCTTGATGACGGCACAGCGGAAGCCACAATGAATTTTGACCCCTTGTGGCAGCAGCATACTTAAAGTGGCAGCAAAAGGAACCAACCGGTCAAAACGCAAGCAACCATGACAGAAGAAACATCAGGATAAAGGTCCAACAAAGACTGAACAGAAAAGGGGCAAAGAATGACATGCCGACTAATTACTGGACCAGACAGCTGAGCAGGACGCAAGGGCAGTAAGGAGCTGATTGGATGTGACACAAAAGGGGAAGGGCAAGCAAATGAAACCAAGTGAAACTAATGGCAGACATTGAACAGGCACCAGGGAGTGACACAAGAGGCTTTGTGGCAATGGATTGGTGGATTTCCGAACAGAGGCTTTGAAAGTAACTGTGACTGAGACAGATACCAGTGAATGTAACACGCCGCCAGCGCAAAGGGGTAACTTCAAAATAAAAGCATACTGAAGGATACATTGACGTCAGTGCAATAAACGTAGAAAATATTTCATTGGAAGTAGAGCCTCTCCGCGGGTGGTGGCATGCCCGCTACCTTGTCGAGATTTCAGCTTGCTTTATTCGAGTTTTTATCACCATCACATAGTTGCTACCAACATCAACAAAACGCCTTCCCGAAATCATATTCACCCGTTAATTAAGGAGGCTAAGAAACAGCTTGTTAAATCTGCCCTCATTGTATTATATGGCAAAAGTTCCCGGCATTAGCTGACAACTTCTACGACTAGTAAGACGAATAAATTTGCTTGACAGAGTTTTTCTATTTAAAACTTCAATAGTAACGACATTTCTCCTCATAATGCCTTATGTATGAATATAATTCGTTTCAGGTACAAAAAAAAAAATGTCATCCTCCACTCGCTGCTGTCTGTGTCAACGTCTGATGTGTGAACGTCATGATTAATGAAGATCCGGAAATAAACACATTTGCTTGGTACAGATTCCGCTTGTTTTGGTTGTGACTGTGGAGGTTTGCTAAGAGCAGGGCAAAATCTATTCTTGTAGAAGAACAGCCTTCGATTTTTTTTTCTGTAAGCTGCTCCATACATTTTCAAAGAAAATGAAATTGAGACATTAATTTTGACCGTTGAGAAAAATGTACAGTCAAAAGGCCACATTCAATACATTCCAAGATTGAATGTAGCACGCTGACTAATTCTGTGGCAGTCCGCTGTTTGCCTCAGCATTTGACCTGTGGAATGTAAGCCTCCAACCACATTTGTCAGTGTCCTCCAAACAGGATTCTTACCGGACAACTCTGCATGGGCGGTTGCGTTGATATATTTATAGCAGTGGGATATAGTTTGGGATTTAATATAACATATTGAATGAATATGACATAATACTTTGAATGTAACATTATTATAAGAAGCATTAAACAAACCTGCTACTTGCACACACAGTACATCCCCACCAAACGACCTTGGTGGCTTTTGGATGAGAAGAGTAAAAATGTTCTTGCAATTCTATTGCACATGCAGTCTTCATTATACTTTACAAATCTCAAAGAAGACATTAATTTCCACCAGAACTCAAATCTTAAGGTTTTTAACGACTAGGCTCAAGAATCACGCGGTCCTCCTCGAAGTACGCTAACCTTCTGCTTAAGTAATTTGATGTTTTGACAGGTAAGCAAGAGTATATGTTGAATCCAGTGCATATAGCCTTGTGGCCATGTCATAAAAATGAGAGATGAATTTATTTCTGCCGATATGAAATGCAGCAGCCAGTCAGCTATTGCGGCGTGACCATGCGCGCATTTACTTTGATGTGAGTCATGTCCGACGTTAGCTTGAAAACAAATGCAAAATTGTAGCATTGCCATTTATGTTCCAACACAAACATAAATAACAAGACAACAATACTCAATACGTTTGGGGTCAATCCTCATGGTAGCCCTTTGCCCTCGATTGTGTGTGTTCATGACATCGAAGGGGTGTCACAATTGAACTTACAGCTCCAAGATATAGTTGGCGAGTGAGCAAGGTGAGGCCAGATGTGAGACCGAGACCACCCCAATGAAAATGACGACAACTGAAACTGTTAGCAAGCTAACAAAAAAACGACTCATCTTTACCCAACAAAATTTTTTTTTTAAACTAACACTTTAATAGAGTGTGGATACCAGCAAAGGGGGATGACATAATGCATGTGTACAGAGAAAAAAAAACTGCCTTTAAAGAGCAATTTACAAATAGTGTACCCTAACCCAATAATGTGAGTCAAATGTGTCCTTAACATGTTAGCTAACGTGCTAACAAACACTGTTTGCCTGTATCGGCTGGGCTACTGCCACCAGCCAAGTTGGTAACCTAATTTGCTCTTCCTTGGCACTGTGTTTGAAAGTGCTTTTCGAAGCTTTGATAGTTTTCTTGAAGTTGCACTCTTGACTTGAGTAGCAGCGTGGATCAGGGAAAGAAAGAATCATCTGTGTGAAGATTTGCCAGTCCTGGAAAAACAACAAAATGGTGGGTGAGTAACAATCTGATCCTCAATGGCTATGATCTTGAGAGCGGTTGCGCGAAGGGCTGAACTCCAATTTTGTTCCAGGGGAGCAGCGCTGATGCCAACAAGAAAAAAAAGTCAGCATACCGGGCAAATGTGAGCAGAAAACCTTGTGTGGGTGATAGCTTTCAGCGAGAAAACAACAGCCGGCAAAAAGAACCAAAATATTGTAACGCCGTACAAATGGGTGCGTTATTGCATTGAGGTAACTTAAAACAGCACGACGTGTGGATCTGCTCAAGAAATATATATGGTAACCATGGAAGCGGGATTTATTATTCATAACATCACCGTGCCTCTTTTTGTATCACTGTGCGGATGGAGAAGGATGTGAGAGGACTACTGATGTACCTCCATTTTTCATTTGAAAGTCACAACATTTTTTGTTCGAACAGCTCTGTGAGGCTGATGGAGGGGGCTTGATGGGATTCCTGCATGCTTGTAGGTGAATGGAGGCAAAAGCCTTTTTCTCATCAACACCTGGGATGAGTGGGTGCTACCAGCTTTGACTGACAACAAAATGTTGAGGCCTGACACACGTTCGGGTGGGAGGTGACGTGATTCAGCGAAGAAAACAGCAATGAAAAAAAAAAAAGTAGTGTGTTGAATTTACTCTGTTTTATTTGGAGTGGTTGCAAGGAGAAAAATCATGTGGATGCAGGTTACATTTTCTAAGTAGACTATACAGCGACTTAAAAAAAAAAAAAATGTATCCGGATACAGACGATTGTCTGTTGCGCAACCACTTAACAAAATAAAATGGAGTGATTACAACACACCATTTTTTTTCAGTGGACTCGGTTATGAGAGGGAAGGAAGAAGACAAAAAGAAGGGGTGCAAGGGCAATGTGGACGTGAGACACAAGAGGAGAGAATGTATAGTCAAGGGGAGAAGAGAAGAATGAAAAGCAACATTTCAAATGTGGAGGAAGGAATAATGCACACACTTGCAGCATCCGTTCTATGGTATGGTGACTTAATAAGCTTACATTTTTACGGCCGTTGTGAAAAAAAAAACCCAAATCATACACAACATGCCCATCCCCTACCCTCATTTCTATATATATATTTTTTTTGTGGACTCGTACTTGGGCATGCCGGATTTTTATTTTTTCACAAATGTTGACATGTTTTCTTTTTTATCAACCACTGCAGCAACGAAAAAGACAAAGAATTATGGTTTCACCTTATGCATTATACAGTACATTCGTGTATGTCGGGTGCAGAGGGATGCGTGATGGATGGAGGCTGCTTTATAATTCGGGTAATGCAGATAACTGACAGCCAGAGAAAGGAGGACCCTATACGTGTGTGTGTGTGTGTGTGTGTGTGTGTGTGTGTGTGTGTGTGTTATATATATATATATATATATATAATATTTGTGCCAGTGGCAAAAGTTCATGCACAAGAAAAAAAGCAATAGAACCTGTGAATCGCCAGCTGAGTATCCATTTTGTTGACATATATTGCATTGTGACCTTTATGAATGATGGTGTGTTGGATAAGCCGGCACATCGCCAAGGTTACACCGTGCGAGGCTAAGAGAAAGTGTATGCTCACCTTATTCCTTCTCCTTTTCGAGCCGTAATTTGTAAGAGTAACTATAGGACAGGTAGTAACTCTCTCCAAAGAAGTCATCCGGTGGCAGGCCTTCTTTGTAACCGCAGGCCCCCCAGCTGTCATTAGAGGCTTCCAGCTAGTGATCTTAAAGAAGTGTTCGGTCTAACCGGGCTGCTTGGACATACCTTGATGTGTCAAGCATCCCCAGGGTGAAGAAAGAGCTTTTTATTCCGTGTCGTGTCTCGCCGTGCGCCCGGTTGTCACCGGTGCTCACCGGACACGCATATTCGCACTGCATCTCATTACCTCTTTGAGGCCGAGAGGTTCTATATGCACGCATGGCTTTACATTCTCACTTTGTCGTCTACTGCACATACCGCCAAATGCTCGGGTGTTCCGTCTGCATGTCTCCGACTCTGCTCATACCGCTCGCAAGTGACACCGACAAAGCCAAATCTGACTAATGGGATAAATCAACTCCTCTAATCTCAACCGGGAGACCGGTGCCCAAAATCAAAGGTTTTATGCAAATCAACTTCTTTATGGGGGTCTTACAGTCATCCAAATATGAAGTCACATCAGGTAGTAAGCTGGACAGCTTTGAGCGCACGATGTAAACAAGTGTCAGGCTGTGTGCTGTTTGCTGAGACCCCGCCGACGTTCTCCTGTCAAAGGCAGACTTTTTCTTCTGAACTCGCACCTTTTCTAATGACGCCTCGTCTTCCGCAAAGGGGTTTAAGTTGTTAATAAAACGTGTTGGTTGAAGAAGTCATCGGCTCGACTGGTTGTGGCTGCTGTGACCTTAAAGCGCTTAGCAAACAGTCATCACTTCCCTTCTTGATCTCTAGCGTGTAACACGGGTGCACTCAACTAGTCATTTGTGTATCTGTGTGCATGGTATTAATATGATATATTTTTGTGTTCGTGTACACTGCACCCTAAGTGTCCTATATGCCCCCCCCCAAAAAAGAATAAAAACATAGGTGACCTTTCACCAACGGTGGTGCATGATCTACATTACAGGAAGTTGTTAGCGAGCAGCTAGCGATCGTAGCTGTTCAGATCGATATATTTCTTTATTGTTATAATTTTTGTTCTCATTCAAAGTTTGTTTGATGGCAAAGAAGCGGAAGCTGGAGCGCTAGGAGCAGCATTTTAAAACGGTACACGCGAGCTACGACGGTGATGATGCTGCACTTAACATGCTACAAAAGTGTGTCCCTGTTTCCCCTGTGTCAGGTCTCCGACTGAGGTAGGCCGCGATTTCTTTTTCTTGTATCTCGTTTATTTTTCTGTCTCCTTCATGGTCAATGGTAATGGGCTGTCACTTATTTTTTCATTTACTTTCCTACCTCGGGTACTCATAGTGCTTTACGACCTGCTGCGACCTCATTCACCGACTGATGACGCATCATCAGGAGCAACTGGGGGTTCACTGTCTTGCTCAAGGACACTTCAACATGGTCGCAAATGGCCAGGGATCGAACCACCAATCTCTGTTAGTGTCCGTTATGGCTGTTGCTCAACATGGCTCGTGCGCATGCGTGTGTCAGCGCGCAGGTACGGGAGCGGCGGGTCAATCGTGGGAGGGTAGCTGCTTGAAAAGTAGCTCTTCGGTCAAAAAAGGTTGGGCACCCCTTGATGTGACATTTATCCCACATTTTGAAACCTGTATCGTTGGACACGTAACTTTATTTGTTGCAAAATAATGTAATGGGACTCAAAGATGACATTTTTTTTTTCCCAGTCCGGTCAACAGCCCTTATATTTTCTCAACATTACGTCGCTTCATTTATTCATCTCTTACAAGCGGGTAAGTACATGATGATGTTTTTATTAGCAGCCAAAGCATTTAAACATTAACAACAATACATCAGAATATATGGGAGCTGTCAAAGTTTATGCTCCAAGTCGGTCTTGGGAGCACATCACCAAAGCACAGCTGTCTTGTAAGCGAGATTAGGTTCAGTGCAGCAGAAAGACAAAGCATCACTTTGCAGTATTTATGAACAGTTTTTAGAGTGGTGGCACTGAGTGCTCTCCTTTGTATTTGCCACTCTGCATATCCTGGCCTACATAACTTATGTGTGACAACAACAAGCAAGTTGTCTGTTGAGCGCTGTCTGCTCTCCAAGCGGAAGTCCTGCTTTGCTGGCACAACACCCGCAGCACTTTCCGCATGTTAAATATGCCTTTGTTGATTCATTGAAATACACGCACGCACACACACATACACACCCGTACAAAATGAAGAAACCAAGGTTTATTCACCGTACTGTAATTACATGAACCGTTGTCTGCTTTATGCTGATGATCAATGGTTTAATCATGTCTTGGCCAAGGACAACTGCTACATTGCAGTCGATTCCCAGTCAACCTACAAATAGGTATCAGAATTGTTCGGTGTCTGTTAAATGTTGTTTTTTTCCTAAACATGTACTGTAGACAATTTGTGTCTCTACTGGGTATTCTAATTTGGATAAAATGAAAAGTGAAAACTTATTCTTGCCACCAAACACCATGAGATGGGTGAGAATGATCCACTGGGTGACAGAAGCTCTCCACTGAATGTAGGTCAATACATTTGCATCGGAACAACACATAAATGAGTAAAGTTCTATTCATTTTTGCTTTATTACGGTGACCAAAGATTTCATTTCAATGCTGGGCAATTTCTTACAGCTGTAGTTATGTAATAATATCATCACTAAGGCCACAGCAGTAATCGCTTAATATTATATGCAATTAACAACTTGATTCCCCCCACCCCCGGATGTTTTTTTTTTTTTTTTTTACAAAGGAATAAACAAAACTTGTCTCAGGACTCATAACGGCTGAGAATTTTAAGATGGTGTTTGTTCAATATAATTATGTGTAATGAGAGAGAAAAAGCAGAGGGCTAAAAGATTTGCTGGCAGTTTTTTTTTTTTTTCTACATTGGATTCAGTCACTGTGCCCCACCTTCTGTCTTTGTGCTTTTCTTGGAATGTGTTACTTCCTGTATCGATAGGTACTGTCATTGTGCATCACGCTTTACCTCCGTATTGATGCCATCAGGGATGGATATGGTCTACATGTCACACAGGCCTCGCAACTGCTTGAAATTTCACGGTTCGCATAAGATGCTTCTGAACCATCTGTTGTTTCGTTTTTTTTCTTATTGAATTGGATCGCCAAAGAGCGCGGTACATTTTCCTATGATATTCTATGGAATACATTCCAGTAATTACGTTCCTTCCTTGCTTCCTTCCATATAACGATCCCAGTGATAATATGGCCATCCATACGAGAGTTATATACATGAGAAAATACAACCCAATTCTATAAATGTCCTCTCATGCCTTCTTCACATGATACAACCTCACTGCATCATATTGTCCACTACCATAACCAAACTCCAATGAGCAATGCTTCCTAAAAAAAAAAAAAAAAAAGTACCTACTCTCACTAAAATGGTAAATAAGTGTAATTGCTGCTATAGAAATGACATGTTGTACAACACCAATGTGTCCATTCTGCCTTTTTACCTTTGTGAGAAAAGTGCAAGCAGAAGCAGCAAATTAATTAATCTCTACAGTGACGTTAGTGTCCGAAATTTCAATTGTATGCATTGCGAATGTGTATTCAGCGCTCACCGTAACATGAAACATCCATCTCTTCAGTCACTGACATTGGTGACACGAGCGCCATGTATTTAGCCAGTTGCTTGATCTGTTAAGCTGATTGGTGAATAAATCAGTCAGAAAGGACAACGTTGTCAGACAAAGACTCCGGGACCGAACCCATCTTCATATTCGTCCCTGGCAAAGTGAAAGCTTACTGTCAAATGGTGTCAGGCACATGATCTGACACAGCACCGTCACTGTCCCTCTGCCACGGAACTGACACTTGAAAAGAGGGCGTTCAGATGTGCACTGGGCTATGATATGCGCGATGACACTGGCCAAGATGCACAACATATGCACGCTGACTCACTCACTCACTCCCTCACTCTCTCACTCATAACCGTGTTGATAGGCTGTGTGGTCCAGAAGAAAAGGGAGGAAAGGCAGAACGCGAGCAAGATGTCTGAAGGGCAGAAACATGAAAAGAGAGACCAAAAGAGACATAAATGGAAATGGAACAGCCCTTTTTTTGTTGTATAACCCAAGGCGGACATGATTTCATGGTGACTCCAAAAGCTCATCTGTGGTGTCAAAGTTAATGCATTCCGTTTATACAGATTTGAGTCGAATGGGGAAGGTATCCTCAGCAGTTTGTATTCATAAAATGTGGTGCTGCCATTCACTGACGTGGGAAGGAGACGGTCATACGACAGAAGAAGCAAAATCATACCAAAGGACAATTTCCGGCAATATGATCAGGGGTGCACATAAGGGGTGCGCTGGTGTGCATGCGGCCTGTACTTTGACACATCTGTCACTGCGCTTTATGCGCACTAGAATAATAGAGCTCAGTCAGTTAGCTTGACTGCGATCAGGCTATGCAGCCGCAATTCGAAGTCAAGTCAGCCGATTGCTTCGGAGGGCCGGCTTCAAAATTAAAGGCTAGGTGAGGCGGCTATGCAGCCGCAATTCGAAGTCAAGTCAGCCGACTGCTTCAAAATTAAAGATAGGTAAGGAATTAATATCCATGGACAGTCCTGCTTGTTGCGGCACCTTGCGTAGCATATAAAAAACAGTTGTTGTGGTGGCTAGCTTGACTAGGCTAGCTCCGGCACGAACGACCAGTGGCCAAACGTGTCGTAGGATATCTCCATCTCGCTGTGCGCAGCGCCAATGGTCCATCAAAATATGTCCTAGCGGGGCGAGGTGGGGGAAAAAAAAACAAATTGGCACAGGACTGGTGCCTTCGAGCCGTGCACCTAGCTAGCTAGTTGATTGCAGGGCCCCATACTGCAAGTTATACATGAGCAGTTAATTTTTCGAAAGGACCATGCAACTCACTTGTATAGTTTTAATAAAGAGAACACTGAAAAAAAAATGGAAAAGTGTATTCCGTTCTATTAAAATGACACAATAATGATGAACCTTTCTCAGATGTGCTGTCAGTTCATCCATGAGGTCAGTGAGCCGAGAAGAAAACGAGTACCAAACAACAACCACCCGGTGCTCATTTGAGGACCATGCTAAAATGTTTCTGTGCACCCCTGAATACCGTTATATATTGGAGCATTGAAATAAAATGGGAAGACCAAAAAACAAAATTTTTGTTCTTAGCATTTTTCGAGGGAGTTTGTTATTTAAAGCCTCTTATTGCATCCAAGTCAGTGTTATGCGGATGTGTGAATTTCTTGCTTTGTTGCACAAAGTAGACCAGGCCCAGAATGCGCTAAACGCGAACTGTCAGACACAGCTTGCGAAGTCTCTCAAGCTCCGAAAAAAACAGATATTTACTCCAGGCATTATCTTGAGAAAAGGTATCTTCAGTTTGTTTAGCAGCTCACATGTGAGTGTATACAATTTTTTTTTCCATTTCAGTCTTCGGGGAAAGGTGTGAAAAGCTCTCATGGACAATCTAATCGTATGCGCTCAGCATATCACAGACTTTAATCATCTTTGTCATCCATGTCTGAGTTCAGAGCAAGGCATCTCTGCGCGCTGCAGAGCGCTGCGCATCTCGCGGATACATACATAAACTATGAACGCAAAGGGCGAGCGGCAAATTCGCCACACTTTGATCAGACTAAAAGTGAGCAGTTGCCACTGATGTACCTTCAACATTTCACGAGGTCTGTAGCTTGATCAAGTGTTTGAACTGGTGCCAAAGAACAAATAAGCTCACAGATTTTCTGTGCGTTCAACGGACATTCAAGTGACTTATCCTCTCCGAGCAAGAAGCCTCTCCGTGTGCTTACCACCAATAGCGGACATGACGTAAACACAATCGGCTGAACACCAGTTTGAGTATTTATGCAGGAGAAAAGCAAAAACTGGCAAAAATGGTCATTCCGGAAAGAAAAAAACAAAGCAAATTTTGACACTGAATTGGTATTTTGTACAAACTCTACTACGAGTTCTACTGACAGCATTACAAAGCCCGGTCTAGTAAGAGCTAATACAAGACCTGCCAGTTACAAAACTAGTAATGTTCAGTAACCGCTGCAGGCAAAAGAGGCTTGACCATATGTTTTGTTTTGTTTTTGTTTTTTCCCTCTACAGCCCTCGCGATGGACTTGGGATCAGTCCGCGAGCTGGTCGATCGATCGACTGACGTCACGGGCACCCCTGATCATGCGTTTGGCTCCCCATTCGTTAGCGTTATATCCAACATACAATAATTGACATTAAAGTCACAATTTCTGACGGATGTTAAATGTAAAATAAATGAGTCGTATTTCGTATTTATGAAGTTCGTCAACAAGCCAGTGCGGCGATGTCTGATGTTTCTGGCGTTATTTCAGGAGTTCCCTGATAACAGGACACATAATAGTTGAATCCATTTGTTTTTCAGTCGCCGTGGCATTTAGTGAAATGTCCTTTTAGCTTTTATGTGTCCGGCCACTCAGACATTGGCTATTAATTGATTTAGCAGCACCAGTCATTGTCGCAACTTGCCCGGGGGGGGCGCTAATCCATACGATGGAATTCGTACGTCTCCTTCATATGAAATCTCCTGTCTTGCTAATTGACCTTTTCATTTCGCATTTTCCTTCATTGATGTGAGAAAGGCCCTTCACAGACGCTGATGACGGACATTATTTTGCTGCTTCTCAGTCTGCGTTTGCTGAGAAATGCAGTACGTGGACACCTGAGACACGGCGTGACTGTCAGGAAGAGTTTGACTTTGGAGAGCTTCCAGTCCATGCTCCTAAATGTTGCCGCAACCTTCATAAAAAAGTAATGCACGCATGGTTATGACGGTCCTTGCGGTTTGATGACCTGCACTTTATCCTGGAACACCACGAACACATCCTGTTGGTGGACTACAGCTCGGAGGCAATTTAAAGCTTCTTGACTGGCAGGACACAGCAGGTGAGGCTTTAGGGAAAGCACCTCATCATCCACACGCGACATAAGCGCCGGAGCAGCCCAACGGTGTTTCGTCTCTCCCCGACTCTTTTCTCTCTGCGGGAATAAATGATGAGTTAAAATCTAGATTGCAAATTGAAATGAGCGTGTGGTGTAAATGCAAACATAATCGCGGTTATTGTCATATAAGCATCCTCTTAAGGATGAATAACCTAAAGCAGGGGTGTCAAATTCATTTTTGTCGCGGGCTACATTGACGTTGCCATTTCCCTTGCAGGGCCATTATGACTGTAAAACCATACAAAGAAGTCAAGAATAATCGTTTCTTCAATGATTTAAGTGACTGTAATGAGGGGTTTGGTAACAAGAAAATGCTGACAACAGCTCTCATTTATTATATATGATCATTTTAAAATGGTGGTACAGATTTTAGGAAGCATCATGGAAATTGACATGCTTGATTGGCTTTCGCGGGCCACATAAAATTACGTGGCGGGCCAGATTTGGCCCTCGAGCCTTGAGTTTGTCTCCTGTAGCCTAACGGAAGTGAACTTGCAGCACGAGTGATACTATTTTGATTGCAACCGGATGATTTTCTTGACCCTTTCATGTTTGGATTTAAAGGCCCTGAAAAAAGATTTCACTGTTTTGTTTCTAAATACAAGAAAAGTGCAGATTTGTTGAGAAGTCTTTTTCACCATTTCAGGTTTCTTTTTTTGCGGGGGGTACATAGTATGCACTTGGGCTTTCTGGCATGAGGCGGGCCTGCCCGACGACTTCAGTGCTGAGTGCCGTCATTCCATCAGTGGCCGTTTGATGATTGCAACCGGATGATTTTCTTGACCCTTTCATGTTTGTATTTAAAGGCCCTGAAAAAAGATTTCACTGTTTTGTTTCTAAATACAAGAAAAGTGCAGATTTGTTGAGAAGTCTTTTTCACCATTTTTGGGGGGGTACATAGTATGCACTTGGGCTTTCTGGCGTGAGGCGGGCCTGCCCGACGACTTCAGTGCTGAGTGCCGTCATTCCATCAGTGGCCGTTTGACGCTATTGCCAATTTCTTCTTGAGAGTCACTTTTCTACCACTGCAGTCTGCGGTGAGCTGGCAGGTCATGTCTGCAACCTGAAAAATGCATCTTCCCTGGAAAGAACACTTTGGAGTCATTCTGCCGCAATTAGCGTGCAAAGGTTGTATTGTGATATTGTTACTATGATCGCGCATATCCGCTTATGAAACTATACTTTTTGACATTTATCATTATATCCCTTAAATGCTAATGCAGAAAGAGGCCAATTTCTCAAAAAAAAAACAAGAAAAAAAAAGACACAATTATCAGGTAGGGAAGGTTAAAAAAATTGGTTCCATAAATGACATAAACATAATTAATGCAACTTTTGCAAAACCGACAAAGACAAGAGAACAGTATGAGTAACATTTTTAATTTTTTTTTAATTTGAACTTTTCTTCTTTTTATCCACAATGAACAAAGCCTTTAGACAATAGCAGTTGAAACAATAACATGGATTTCTCTGGTCTTCACCAGTTGCCTGTCGTAGCGCTGTGCGGTGCAGGTGATTGGGGAGGGCGGAGGGGTGGGATGACACCGACAAACATCGGTTGCTTGTTGTCGCTGACCAAAAGCGACCTGTGGTGGCTGTGTTTTTACCTGCAACGGTGTGAGTGAGACGATGGCGGTGAGCCACATTCAACAAAGCCTTGCCCGAAAAACTCGGTGCGGGCTCAAATAACCCATTTCAGATTTGAGAAATACACTGGCAGCTGTGAATGATGAGCATGACGGGAGAGGCCTCGCATTATGCTCCATCTCCTATTATGTGCTGACCTCCGCATCTCGCATGGCCTTGCGCTGTTAGACAGCAAATAGCCCAGGAGAGGGCCCATGGCTTTAAAGAGAACCTTCCATACACAACAACCAGGTCCGTCGCGGCCTGCGAGTTTCACAAGAACATTGGCGCTATGACGTTCATCTTATCTACTTGTGGTTAAATTAGGTTTTCAGGTTTCTTTTTTTTTTCCCAGACAATTGTCTTTTTTATGTGTGTGGGGGGGGGATGATTAAAAAAAACAAACACCCAAAAGACACCGTGACAAGAAATGCAAGCTAGGAAATCCCATGCAAGTCATGCAATGAAACTTAAGATTGGAGAAACTGGACGCACATTCAGCACCCGCAAAAAAACAACGTCAAACAGAATGCACAAAACAAATAACGGGACGTTAGACTGCAAAACACAAAAATAAAAAGCAGAACCACTGCATAAGAAGCAATCACGTCATGGACTGGGAGGAGGGGGAAAGTCATCACATCAAAAACCAGTACATTCAAAAAACGGAGAAAAGAGGCAATGGAAAGAAGGAGGCGTGGAGATGGCACCAACAACAGGGATGAGGGGCTTACGTGCTCCCAGACACCCGGGACACATTCGCTTCACCGGCGGCAGGGGGTTGGAGCGCAGCCTTGCCGGGGTCGGGGAGCTTTATTTTGAAAGTTTCCCGACCCAGTCAGCTGTTTTTTTTAAGACACGTCACCAGGAAGCTGTGACAGCTCCGACGAAAGCCGAAACTGTCAGCCAGGTAAGACTTTTTCTCTTCACCCAGATAAAAAAAAAAAAAACACCATTGTCTGGGGAAAAAAAAAAAAAAAAAAACCTTAAAGCTAATTCACATGAACGAAAAGTCGCCGGACCAGGGAAACACCATTCGAGGGGACAGCACTCACCTGTGGCTGTAAAACTCATACCAAATGATCAAATCCTGCAATATTCCCCCGCAAAACTAGACTTGCAGGAAAAATAAGTTTGTATCCTATAGCACAGGTAAAAGAAGTTTAACAGCAAGAAAAGAGATGTTTTTTTGGGGGTTTTTTTTCCAACTTGACGTGGAAATGAATAAAGCAGATGAATATGGTGAGAACGATCCTTGATCCTGCATGGAAATAGGGCACAATGGGATAAAAAAAAAAAAAAAAAAGAAAAGAAATAACACAAAGACAAGTTCACATGATGTGTCACAGTTGTCTAGGTAGTGCTTTGCCCTCCTTTCAACCCTTGAGTTTCCCTTTAAAGGCCTTTGCGTTCCGATGAAAGGCAGTGTGTTGCTGAAGTGGCGGCTGCTGCGCGCGGGGGCATTTTGAGCAGCACATTTGAAGGATTTCTACCGCGCGTATGATCCAAGTGTCAGCCTTACACGATTCACCAAGAGAGGCAACAAAAACTCCCGTTTTAAATTACCATTAAGACTTTTCCTCCTAAGCCAAATCCTCCGAGCGCACTACAAAAGCAGCCACGGCTATCTCTGAGGAAAACAGCTCGGTATGTCAGAACTCAAATATTTTACAGACTAACAAGACTTAACAAAAGCAATCCGGGCTATTCGTCGGCAATGAAACAAAGGCGGCAACACGAGGAGGACAAAACGGGCAAACAAAGAAAATATCCAACGTGAGCAAAGCGGAGTGGATGTTCAAAAACTCGATTGAGAATGTGACACGGGAACGGAAAATAGACTCCGATGATGCTTGTCATGCAGGATGAAATGTATTATTCTTGCTGTCAAAACTCAACGCGGCGCGCTCGCCTTCGTGTGAGCTCAACGAACGTACAGGACAGTCAGTCGGCGTTCCCTCTCCTGGTTGCGTCATCCCTGGATTTGCGATGACAACGCACGCCTCGAATTGGGCTGATTTGACCATTGAAGAACATTTAGAAAAAGCACCTGTCGTTATTTCACAGCGTGGCCAAAAATTTGCCAAGATTTGAAAAAATAAATGTCTGTCAATAGTTTAAGAAAGCCTCAATGTGATTCTACGACTGGATGGTGTCGCCTAAAGAGCTAAGACATCAAGTTCAAAGTAGAGAGAATTTCACACGTCCGGTTTCTAGGAGACTTTCTAGCATGTGTTGAGAAGCAGTACATACATAAATAGCGGGGACCGCTGAAGGGGGACCTCCATTGGTCCTTCATAGAAAATGCACATTCTGGTGGACCGGGGTCTCATAAGCAGTCATAATGTAAGCGCTCCGCAGAGACAGTAAGGCAGTTTGATGATCACCAAGAAAATCACTCCATTTTCCATATGGCAGGTTACTTTCATTTTTTTTTCTTTCTTTTTTGGGGGGGGGAATTGAAAGTAAAAAACAAAATGAACACAAAAATATGCATACGAGCTCTTGTGAAAGAAAATAGCTGCCCGGTAAAAATCGGCTCTGTAAAAGTACCCCAATAATTATTTTCTGGTCGTTGCTTTTTTGTGTGTGTGTGTGTGTGTGTGTGTGTGTGTGTGTGTGTGTGTGTGTGTGTGTGTGTGGGTGTGTGTGTGTGTGTGTGTGTTATTGTTGGTGGTTTTTGACTTGCATTGTAAATCATCTGGCTGGCTCATTAAGCTTTCAACAGTTATTGTGTGCGATCCTGCTGAATCTCAGGGAAAAAAAAAAAAAACATCTCAAAAGCACTGAAGCCGGTCGGCAAAGATGCAGAAAAGGGAGGAAAAGAAAAAAAAAACACCAAAAAAAAAAACAAAAAAAAAAAAAAAAAAACATCTCAAAAGCACTGAAGCCGGTCGGTAAAGATGCAGAAAAGGGAGGAAAAGAACAAAAACACCAAAAAACAAAACAAAACAGCAAAACCCCAAACTAAAGCAAACTCACAGAGTTCGACAGCTACTAAGGCAACCTTTGCCAAATACAATATAAGCCCATGTATATTGCAACACAACTATATATTAATTTAATAAAATACACAATATAGCTTTTGTACACGTAACAATTTGGCTCAAATGCACAGAAACTGTCATGAAATCAAGAAAAATATGCCTTTTTTTTGTTGGGTTTTTTTTTTTCTCATGTCGACACATCTAACTTGAATACATTTACACATATAATGATAGTATGTATAGTGAGAACGCAAAGGGACATTTTCTTGATTATTTCTGAATAGTCGGCGTCAAAACAGAAGCGACGTCCTTTGAGTTGAGTTGAATTCTTGACGCCACTCTTGGCCTTAACTCAAGGACACTTTTTTTGCTGAGATTCCACAATTCTTTCTTTTTTTTTTCAATGTAAAAAAAAAACGTATAAATATGTTGTCATTATTAGGACATTGTACATGGAATCTTACATATAGGCATCTCTATAATCATATAGATCTTTTTTTTTCACAGTTGAGCAAAAATGTCCCTTTTTATACAACTTGTGATTGCCTTAAGGCGTTGCCACACACACACACACACACACACACACACACACACACACACACAGGCGCGCACACACGAAAATTCACTGTACACTGAAAGCTGACGATGATGAACATGTATACGACAATTACACAAGCGTGTGCGTGTGGTGCGGCGCGTCAGTGCTTGTGAGTGTGTGTGGGCGTGTTGTGCTCGTGTCGAAGTGGTGCGTGTGTGACGATCATCGTGGATGTTTGAGACAGACACAGCTTTACACGTGGGCTACAAATGGAAGGCGGGGAAAGGAAAAAAAAAAACAAAACAAAACACGATTCCTTCGAAATTCTTGTTCAGCAGAGCAGCAGCACCCGCTAATCCTGACCACTTCAAAGAGATCAATCTTTCGCGATCAAAGCCCTGATGACCAATCCCTCCCTCGGGTTCACACACACACAATCCATCAAGGGAAAATGCCGACATTAGAGTCGCCAAACATAAGGATCGTTGTTGTGTATTTTGGCCAGCTACTGTCCCAGTAGAATCCGTTTGTCTATCATCACGTCAATTGTCATGTCTGACCTTTGATGAAGTCCTTTCTTTTTTCTTTTTTTTTTTTTCTCCATAGTCTATATGGCCATCGCACCGAAAATAAATTCACCTCCAAACACAAATTCACGAGAGACTCGGAAAAACAAACTCATGAGCTGGTGGGCACTTTGATCATACCTTGCGAGGTGCCAGAGGCTCAATCCTCTGCTGTTTTCTTGAAAATCCCAAACACGAGGAACAACAAATCAGCAGATTTCAGATCACCCCGTGTTTTTTTTTGGGGGGGGGGGTGCTGAACTGCTGCCAAAGGACTGTTACTAAATGTTCTCAAATTCAATTCAGTGTTGGTACTTTTGCATACCACGAGGAAAAAGGTCCTTCAAAAGAGAAAACGTCAATGTCTGTATTACTTTGGGTGAGAGTTTTGGCATGGAGAGTTTTTGGAATAGGCTCTTATTCCGCACTCAACGTCCTTTCTTTCCTTTCCCTTTTTGTCTTTCTTTGTTTTTTTTTGTATCACTTCCTCAACGTGCCAGCGACCTCGCTTCCTCTGCAGTCCTGCAAAAGCTTGTCAATGTCTCTCACCACCTGGTCGGCATCCATCCCATCGCGACTCACATCATTCTGCGCCTGTTCCAGCGCGCATTCCATTTCCCCTCGGCTCTCTTGGCTGATTCTCGAGCGGGCCTCGGCGAGCACCTTGGCCACCGGGTCTGAAGGGGGCAACGGCGGGTAAACCCCCTGCTCCCTGTTTTGTTTGGTGGGTGACAGGTACTGGCCATCGGGAGGTCCGTAATAGCCGGAGCAGGTGGCAAGAGGAGGCTTGCCTTCCGCCCCGTCAGCCGGACTCTTCACTGAGGCGCACGTGGCGGAGCCGCCCTTGACCGGGCTGCCCGACGCTGATGGAACCTCTTGGAGCAACGGACTGAGGGCCCGCTTGGCCTTCAAGTAGGGCTTGACGTTTGCAATGAGAATGGTGTGATCGCGGCGCTCCTTGCCAAACGTACAGAAGGTTTTTTTGCCGTTGGGGTTGACGGTCTCGTAGGTCTCCGTCTCAGGCAGGCTCTCCATCCCCGCCGGCACAAACATGTTGTTGCGGTAATCGACGCCCTCCGCTTGGTTTCCACCGGCGGGGAACTGCGGCATCCAACAGCGGTCGGAGTGACCCAGTACTCGGCACTCCTCCGTGCAATTCAAACAGTCCTCATCTGCAAAGACAAGGCGGAGAGGAATTAATGGATGGGGAAAGGAGCGCCGGATATCGGCGGCGGCGTTTTCTCGCGAAGCTCAAGCGAGCGGAAGCAGCTGGCAGAGGCTACGTTGAGAAAAGTCAAAAAGTTGCAGCAAAGCGATGACACCGCACACGCGACCACATCTCTCCGAGACACCGGGGGGGGGGTCAGCGACCGTTTTCCAAGCTCTGATCAATGCGATGGCAGCCGTGATGGGGATGGCGGGAGAGAAAAACAACAACAGTTGCCGTTTGGCAAACGCATCGTACCGTTATCATAAATTCATGTCGGTGGACTTTGAAGCCCTCCCTTGATAAAAAAAAAAATCGGTGCCAAATGGCTTGCGTAACCCCTGTTTAGTGTGTAAATGTGTGTGTGTGTGTGTGTGTGTGTGTGTGTGTGTGTGTGTGTGTGTGTGTTTTCTGTTCTTTCATCTCTATCAGAAAGATGCACACTGGCTGATTATGGGAGCATTCATGCCTGTGTCAAATGAATCCAATCATGAAAAATAAACTATTTTTTTTCTTTCTCCTCCTGAGCTTAAAGTGAAAAATAGAAGGAAAAAAATATATTTTGGGATTTGGGATAGAAAGAGAGAAAACACAACAGTGGTAAATAAATGAACGAATCATCGTGTGGTCAAAAAGAAATCCGATTGCGCATTTCTGCGGTTGTTCCTTCATGTGTCGTACCAAGATGGACTAAAAGTCTTCGCAGCGCTGTGTGCCATCCCAGACGCTTCGCCACGAGTGCGCACAATGGAGCTCTGCCATTCATGTGCGTCGGTCTAAATACTGACAAACAAAATCACATCTGCATGCAGCGTTCGACCGCAAAAGTACATCGACTCGGTGGGTCGAACGAGATAAATGTGTCGAAGAGGAGTTTTTTTTCCTGCACTCGCTTTACTCTGAGATGCGTGTTTTAGGATTGTGGGAGGAAACCGAAGCACCCGGAGAACATGCAAACTCCACACAGGAAGGCCGCAGCCGGAATCGAACCCTGCACCTTTGCAGGCTAACAGTGGGAAGCTAACTGCCGCCATGGCCTTGTTTATGAACAAAACGTACAGTGCGAGATTCACCTCCGTCGCTGAGCAACGCGACCGATCGACTCGGTACATTGTTGTACTTCCTGCCGTAACTCGCGGAGGCATGGCACGCTCCTGAGCACATGCTCGGAAAACATGCCTGGCAAACGGAAGCAAATCTCGCTGTCTGTGAAGGCTGAAATTGTCTCTCACTTTGGAGAGGGACTATCTCAGACGTCGGCGGCGCTGGCAGTTGCCTTTGGTGTCAACAGGGAGGGTCACCTAAGCGCTTCTAGCATTTTCTCGCTGATTCTGGAACAAATGTAAGACATTAGTTTATTGCGCAGCTAGCATATAGCAATTACATTATGCAATGTTGAGTAGCTAGCTCCCGACCCCACAACCCCCCCCCCAAAAAAAATGGATGTAATACATCCATTTTATTGGCGTGATGCCAAGTGAATGTGCCCGAGTGCATGTGTTGGGCTTGTCTTTCCCGTGTAGCGGGTCGGCAACCCGCGGTCCTGAGAGACTTGTCTCCGAAGCATTCGCGACGAGCTTAACACTTTGCAAATGATTGAAGAAGCCAAACAGGCCTGGCAAAAGGGAGCCTGACATTTCCCATGGTGAGGCAGTCATGTGAGGAAGAAACAAGGTGGGCTGAAAAGTAAAGGTCACGGTGGTTTGAGGTGGCTGCATTCAAATGCTGTGGGGTGAGCGCATGCATCTGTAAATGACTCCCACATATGTAGCGTGCGTCCGTGTTTATCGGCACTTAAATGCAGCACCAAGAAAAGAATTATAAACATGTTTCATATGCGATTTGAAAAAAAAAAAAAAGGAAAAAAAATCAATCCAGCTTGCCGGAACATGAGAACATGCGATACAAACGTGTTGTAATGTTCCGGCAAATAAATACTATTATCGTCAAAGCGTCAGCCTCCAGAAAATGAAAAGCAGACCAGAACCTGCAACACAATGTAAATAAGTCAACAGAAGAGCTGCCATCTAATGTATTCCAGTCACACTTTCGGAACATTTGGCCTATACGAATTCATTGTCTGCTCGGGGGTGACTTGCCTTTCAGTCAATACTTAACCATCCATCCATCCGTGCATTTTCTAATCCGCTTATTCTCAGGAGGGTCGCGGGCGTGCCGGAGCCGATCCCAGCTGTCTTTGGGCAGCAGGCGGGGGACACCCTGAACCGATTGCCAGGCAATGGCAGGGCACATGTAGACGAACAACCATCCGCGCTCACAATCACACCGAGGGACAATTTGGAATGTTCAATCAGCCTGTCATGCATGTTTTTGGAATGTGGGAGGAAACCGGAGGACCCGGAGAAAAGCAACGCAGGCCACGGGGAGAACATGCAAACTCCGCACAGGAAGGCCGGAATCGAACTCTGCACATCGCACTGGGAGGCCGACGTGCTAACAGGTCATCCAGCGTGCCGCCAGTCAATACTTATTCAATCATAAATCATATGAACTCATTAATTGGACATCTTTGTTGAGTAGAAATTTACAGTAGCTTCAAATGTGAACATCCACAATTTAGAATTAGGATCTTAGTTGCCTGCAGTGTGCAACAGAAGCCTTAAAGTGGACGGAGATTCTCATCTTGCCAATAGATTTGGGGAGAGGGGTGAGCAGCAATTATTCTATTCAGTCTGATAATGTCTCTTATCTCTTTCCAAATTTTACAAAATGCCTCAGTCTTTCCCTGACAGAAAAAAAAGAGGGAAACATAATCAAAGCTTAATTAAGAAGGGCCACATGCCGTGAGAATTGCACAGAGCTTTTCCTCAACACACACACACGGATCCGCCCAAATCTGGTCACCGTTCCCATAATCCCGTGACGTTTTTTTTTTCCCTCCCTTCTTTTCCTGATTCAATAGTTCCAATTTCTAGGTCAAGCTCTCAATATAGTACGGCGATGTTGTGCACGGCAACGCGTTTGTGTTGTCAGTGTGTGTATAAAGCAACGTGTGATTTCCCTAACCGCACCTTTTTTTGCCACCATGGCGCTTCCTCCCCAAACCTCTTTGCGTTATTACCCATCCATGTGATTAATGTCCCTCTGTCACACGCGGCTCTTCTCGTGCGGGGAGGGTGGGAGGAAACGGTTTCAAGCGCGTTACATCAAAGTGAGCACGGGGATGGACTGATGGTCTTGTCACAAGTATTGAACGGGAAATTGGATGAAAGGTTCAACGTGATAATAAATGCAAAGTGACTATTCTCGAGAGGCAGGAGCATTGTCGTGCCTGCGTGAGGCAAATCTCCAATCATGCATTAAAAAAAAAAATGCCGTGTACATTGGAAACAACACGTTTTATGATGCTATAGAATGTATGGAGAAAATGATTTTTAAATTCAACTCAAAAGTATGACTTTGGAACTTTCCATTCCAAATTCTCAGCCTGAACATAACAAAGAAAAAAAATAAATAAATAAACAAAAAAGCCGGCTGACACACGAGTGCTGTAATCCCAAAACACAGTAATAGTGAAGCATCATATGAACCCCCCCGCCTGCCATCAGAAACCATGCTGGACAGGAGGAATGGCAGCTGACAAGTTGCAGAGAGCATCTGTGACAGACCACAGTCGCACCTGCTCACCTGAGGGAGACCGTCGAGTGTGTGTGTGTGTGTGTGTGTGTGTGTGCCTCCATGTGTGCGTTATTGTCTTTTTAATCTCCTCGCCTACTGCTGTTGAGCCCATCTGATGCATGCGGGCCCCTCCTCTAATGCTCGAACCGAATCAGCTAACTAAATATTGGAACTGCACAGATGAAAACGTCCAGAGCAAATGTTCAATAGCGACCAGGTCTCGGTTCACCGCTTGATGAAATGAGGATCATTGTCAAGTGCATTGCAAACTACAGCACTTTGCATGAAAAAAACGATTCATTTATTGGCCACTCAAAGGTTATTTTACTGAGTGGACCACAAGTTATTTATTTATCAGCAAAAAAAAGCAGTGGCATTTTTTTTTTAACTCAATATGTGACACCAATGAGTGTAAAGAAAATGCAGGGTAAAAACAGCGTTCATATTTTTGTTAACTAGAGGTGAAATTTCTGATATCACAACAGGAGCAGGAACATCCTCCCGCCTTGATCATGCGATTGTTTTTCACCACCCGAAGTATAAATAAGGGTGGTGCTCCTCCGTTTGTTTTGAGGTCATACAAGTATATTTACACTGACTTGCAGTTTTGCTGTTCTCATCACAGTCAAATGTGGGAACTGTCAATGACAAATAAATACTTCAGACCAGTGGTCTCCAACCTTTTTTGTGTCACGGACCGGTTTAGACAAGAATATGCTGTTTCGCAGACCGGCAACCTTGTTTTTTTTTCATTGCTTTTAAATTGCCCGTTTTAAAGCGCTGCTACTGACAACAACGATGATTACAGAGCAATTGAACATTTTATTCACATAGATGTTTTTTTTCCCACTCATTTCAAACTGTGTTACACTACTGTACGACAAACGTAGAATAGAATAACAGTGAACGACTAAGAAATGGACCAATTCGGAATGACGAATATGCCTTATAATGTAAAAAGAATAATTTTTAAGTTATGAACCTACATACGATGTTAGCATTATTGCTAGTAGCTGCCGGTTAGTTGTTAGCGACGAAACTGCTCATGTTTATGTGGGCAGGCTGTGCCAACTCTGCTCACATTTTTCATGCTTTCCCATTGATCATTGTTCAAATGATTCAACGGGTTCCTTGTATCGCCTTGTTTCGGACGACATACCTTGCGCAACAGCTTCCTTCTCCACGTCGCCAAGGGAGAAACTTCTCTTGGGAAAATAGCATCATCTTTGGAAGTCAAGATGGCGCGTTTAGCTGCGCACTTAGCTGTACCTTGGGTCAATGTGTTACGATTACTTTCTGTTTACCGCTTCTTGTTTTTCATTTATGGGCGCGCTCTGTTTATTTCAATTTGCCAACCAACGTTAGAGGAGTGGCGGGGCACTCCAATTGGCTAGAGTTGCGTCCATTTCCGCCACGTCCGATGGCGTAAATTTGCTCACAGGTCAGGTCTGTCTCTGTGTGGACCGGTGGTTGGGGACCACTGCTTTACCGTTTAGAAGTGCACCGTAAACACGCAGGCCATGACGCTGTATCAAACACTATTCATGAAAGGTATTGCGATACATTTCTGGCGAACAACATATAATTGCTCATTCCAAAGTCCTCGAGAATGTGGTCAAGTATGAGGAGAAGAGGACTGTGGGCGGTTTAGCCGGGGATTAAGAAGAAAGGGATACTTTTTTTTTTCGGGGGAGCGAGGGGGGGGGTTGTATAATAGCTTTTATCGCAGTGGGAGGCAATAGAATGGCGATGCGTAGCGGGAAATGCTTGGCAGCAGCGGCAGTAAGGGAGCCTGGTGGTTGGCGATACCGAGACTCAAGCAAGGACGTATATCTCAGGATCAAACATGTCCTCTCATCAGGCATTCCTTCACAAACCGCAGGGCCCTCCATCAGCTAATGCCCCGGCTAAGTTGTTTAAAGAACACCCCGAGGAGAAAGCGTTTATGCAGAGCAGAGCGCGGGACACAAACTCAAGCGGAGCAGGACCGGGCGAAGCGAGCTCATCTTCAAACAAAAACAAACACACAAAGCCGAATCGATGGTGAGCAAGCGGCGATGTCTGCTGCGGGTGACGGGAAAGGTCCGGCCGTTGCGGAGATGGGAGCGGAGCGGTGCCGGGGGTAGGGCTGATAAACGCACAAGGGCCCATTTTCTTTTGAACCAAGCACAAACGATAGCATTAAAAGCACAACGTGGGCCGAGAAAATCCAAAACGGTTGCCATGTTAGCAACAATATTTTATCATGGCTGTGGCAGATCTGCGTGTGGATGTGTATATTCCTGTCTGAGTCAAGACGGAATGAATGGGAAGCGTGTCGCGAACATGACATGAAAATCTGTCATTGAAAGTCTGATCCGACCCATTTTTACAAATTGCCACTGGTTCAAAACAGGAATGTTACATCATCAAGCAGCCATATACAATTGAAACTGTGACACAAACACAACCGCGAATACTTTGTACGCAGCATGGCTATTGTCTATCATGAAGGGTGTCAGATTTAAGTGTCACGTCAGGTTGTTTTCTTAACGGTTAACAATCCAAGGTGGGAAGAACTGAAATCTGACCAAACTGGTTTGCTAACGTCTACGGCTAAAGGGGCTGGCAACACCATCATTCAGTCTTTATCTGAGAACTTCATCAATGATGTGTGACGACACGCTGAAAATTGCTGCTGGTTTTTTTTTTTTGTTTGTTTTTTTTAGTTTTTTTTTTTTTAACAACATGCAAAGAAGGATTACATTGTTGGGAAAGAAGGGAAATCGCAACATTGTCACCGAAATAATCAGAAAGTGACAAAAGTAAAATCAATCCATCCCTCCATCCATTTTCTGATCCGCTTTATCCTGACAAGGGTCTTTCTGGCCCCTCGAGACCGCTGAAAACAACGCCGCCGTGTTGAATTTCATCCATTATATTCCGTCAAGTGGTGGCACAAAATAAAATCATCAGGATCCAGATCAACTTTTCGAAGTAGAGCCTTCTTAAAAGAATATGTCCGGATCACTTGACGAAATAAAATGGAGTCAATTCCACAAAACCTTTTTTTCAGTGTATTGCAGCTGTCTGCTTGTGACTTGTATTTTTCTCATCTACCTTGCGCAATCTGTTTGTTTTAGTTTGTTGGCGCGACTTCTGTCACGGGTGCTGTCAGTGTGTATTTTACCAATTCAACGTAACCGCTCGCAACATTTGACTCCATTTCACCGATTTAACTGAGACAGGCCATCACATGAGCACATACAAAGTCTCCGCGGACCCACGCGAAGGCAAAGTTTCCAAAGTGGCTAATTTACGTGATGCGTGTCAGAAACAATGAAGAAAACGGCGTTGTGTGACTCACAGTCAGAAAAAGCGGGACACCCGTGGCCTCACATTCAATCTAACTTCACATTACACATGACAGAAAAAAAACAGTTCTGGCAGGCGCTGAACTGCCTCGTTCCTGTTGTTTGATGTAACCTGAACCTGCTGAGCCAATTTCACAAGTGTGAACCGAGAAAGTTAATTGAAGATTTTGGCTGATTTTGAATTTTCTATCCGGATCCATATTTGGAGCCCAAAATAGAAAGCTTACTGTTTTAACTTCTGTTTTAAGCGGCACAGCATGACTGACTTCACGGTTCTGACGAAGCGTACAGACCAATGATGTCAGTTAAGCCATCCCACGTGACTTTCCTCAGCCAATTAAGTCTACAGGTCAGGTCGTAATCACCTGAGCTGCACACGGATCAGACAGAAAGCCAAATCGTGGCTGGTGAAAATGCTGAGTGGCGAGTAACTCCATTAGCCACAGATGCTAGTGAGCAAAAACACCGCCAGGCCAAGAACTTGATTAGTTTAGTTAAAGTGACAGTTATAAAATATCGAAATTTACACCTTCCTCTTATATATTTTTGGTCCATTTGAGGTTTCTGCTCAGTTTTGAAAAATGATCACACTCTAACTCAGTACCTGCATTTTTTTTTTTTTTGGCTACACTACCCGCTTCTGATCAGCGATAATTAGGTCGCCCTCAGTTTGTTTTGTTCTTCGTCTTTCTTGTGTGTTTTCAGGTGAATGTTTTGGGTCATGTTGGAACCATGACATGCAACTGAGGCAAAGCTTTCGGATACTTTGCGGCATTCATTTTAGAATGCCTTCATCGGGGTAAGATTTGATTATAGCCTGCACAAATTCACCATACTCTGTGCCAGATGGAGCAAATCAGCCCCCAAAATATTGCCAAGATCTTATTGATGTTTCACAAGAGATAGCATTTGTTTCTTTAGATGCTTTATTTTTTGCGTCGATAAAAATAGAGCCGAAGCGCCTTGCCAAAAAGACCCAGTTTTGACTCATCTGCGCAAAGGAAATTCTCACAGAAGCTTTGTGGCTTGTCATCATGCATTTTTGGCAAAGAGCGGGCTCATCAGTTTCAAGTTATTTCAATGACAGGTGTCTGGGTTGCTTTCTCGAACCGAGGGGGTGACCATTTTTGTAGCATCCGGGTACTTGACAAACACATGAGACCACAACAAATTACATTCAAAGACATACACATGCAACATCCTTATAGTGTTCGCAATTCACAGTGGATAGATTTTCCCTTGACTTCATTTCAGGAGCAGAGTTGAAGGAAGTTGCGGGGTCAAGCAAGGTTGTCGCGTGGGCCAAACCAATGGAGGGTTTTAAGTCACTGGATGGAAAAAGACCGTTGCTGTTCGAATGTCCTCGGGCCACGGCTCACTTTTCAACTCATCTTTCTCGCACTCCTTGAGTGTTTTAACGATGGAGCAATTTCACGAGAGCAGCCACAGGCAAGCTATTAGCTGTCGATGTCTGAGAGGACCATAGGTTTCTCCTGGCGCCGTGTTCCTGCTATCAAACACGATCAAACTATAGTTGGCTTAACTTGGATGTAGAGTGCAAAGACGTCAGCCAACTCAAAGTCGATTCATTCATAAAATGACTCATTTTGCATAGAAACATTTTTGGGTGAAAGTTATGCCTCAAATTGGGTTCCCCTCATGCAAAGGATGCCAATCCCGCTGTCCACTTCAACCAAAATTAAAGCAGAGCGGCTCTTCTTATGTTTCATAGTAGTTCATCTTTAAAGGGGTGCGGTCGTATGCATCTCTTGTTGGAATATAAACCAGATCAGATATGGCAACTCTTGTCATTTTAATGATGACTGCGTGAAACGCTAGCAACCAGGTGCTACAGGATAGCTGTGGCCACCTGGGGTAAAATTTTGATCTTTGTGATTTTTCCTCCGCCACAAGTTATTTTTATGAATGCCATATTTAAAGAGTGAATATAACATTGATCTGAATGCAAACATTACAATGATTAACATGATTCATTTTAATTCAAAGGACTGACGATTCTTACAAGCCAACGTCAATCAAAATCACGACTTTCACAACATGGCTGAGAAGTCATTGTTTATCATACCGTCCACAGTCACGGTTTCATGAAATGAAATACACCTTATACCCGTCTTGCACACACACGCTTATAATACAAGCAGCAGCACGCTTATGTAAAACGCAGCGTTTGGAATTGGGAAGAATCAAGAAATGTGTCCGCTTTTTAAGATATGACTTGAACGAAACGTCGCTTTTTACCGACATTTGTTCCTGCTTGATGATGAGCGTGGCGGGCACTGTTCTGGATGGACGTGAATTTCACTTGATGAAACCTTGACGGTGAATGGTCTGATCAAGAATGATGCCGTTGTGTCACCAAGGCCGCCCCCACTGAAGAATTTCTGGCTGTGCCCCTGCTAGCAACAAGGGTTGCCCTTTGGTTTTGAGCTTTTGTTTTGTTTTGTTTTTTTGAAGACACTCCAGTATTTTTCTCAGGCGGTTCATGCCGTACGGCGTTGGCCTGGATATGTGTAAACAAACAAAAAAAAAAACCGCAAAGCCACCAAAGCAAGGTGACGTCGCCGGTTAATTGTAACATGTGACTTGTACCTGAGGAAAGACACGTCGGATGGCAACAAGGGAACAAGAAGGAGACTTATTAAAATATGAGACGAGAAGCGTGGTGAATCAGTAGCTAATCCGTCGCTTCCTCTAAGCCTGTGTAATTAGGACATGGGGGATTGCACCGTGACAGGGGATTCTTCTGGACCGCCTTGCCCCCCCCCTTCCCCCACCCCTTCTTTTTTTGGGTATATTTATTCCTTTAGCCTGAGTTTATGGCAGATTGTCATCTTAATATAGCAAAGCGCGCATGTGCCTGGGCTTTATTGTGCGCAGCTCAGCGTGCTCAGTCAGACGCAACATAAACAGCACAGCTTGCCTGCATCATGACTTGGTTCCCACTACTACTGTTTACAGACGTAAATGAAGGAGCGCATTGTTTTGCGGCTTTGCTCCCCACACGACACCCTCACAGTGTGTGTGGGTATATTTAGCAAAATCAAATGGGCTGTCAGTCATATCGTAACCTTTTACAACAAAAAAAAACTATTTGAGTCAATGACAAAAGATACTCGCACGAGAGAGAGCGAGAGCACTAAGTATGGGCCAAGCATGAAATAGGAAAACTATACAGCACATCTGTCTGTCTTACAATCCCCGCACGGGGTTTTATTCAGCCGACCCATACAAAACGAAGCTCGAGCAGACGACACGCAATCCTGTCACACTGAGCGAATTAAATCATTTTCTTTCCGACTTGTTCCCCGTCTGCCTCTCTGTTTGTCGCTCTCTTTTGAACAAAAGGATTTCAACAACTCCGGGTGCCGTGGCTTTGTGCGAGTAATCATCCCCATGTGTACTGCTTTAGCGGGATTACGAGGAGTGCTTCATTTTCCCCGTTTCAGAATCATCGCTGCAAAGGCAACATCACATATGCGCGAGTACGGTATCGAGTGGCCGCGTATCAATATCGCCCCGTGTAATGCATGACCTTCGGTAAGGGGACGAGCAGAAATAGAAAGATGCGACGGACGGGCGGTCATTTCTTTGTGACGGTGTCAGGTTTTGGAACCGTCAAGTGAATGGAGAACAATTAAGAGGATACGCAAATTAAATGATTGGTGTTTGTATGAATTGATTCATGAATGAATGAATGAAGTTCGGAAACAATATTCAAGCCCAATGCCACATTATAACAGGTCAAACCAGAAAAACAAATAGATTGAATCACCTAATGAATCATACTTCCGCTACAAGGACAAATAATTCGCACATGAAGTTGGTTTGAATGAATGATGTCGGATAAGAGACGGCTCTAAAAATTCTGCCGTCGCTGCCCATTTAGGCGCATGCCTGATTTTTGCTGCCGATTGATGAATCCAGCAAATCTGTTCTACTGTGTGCAGGCTTTTTCCCGGCTTCATTTATTTATTCCTCAATCACGATGTCAAGCATCCAAAAAAAAGTCAATCAACATACCTCGCACGAGGCGAAAAAAAAATAAAAAATCAAGAATGCGTGTCACGCAGCCGCGAGAACATGAGCGCAGTCAATTTTTGAACTGGTAACCTTTCCATTTTTCAGAAGGTCACTTGACTTCCTGAGCCATGCCGCTTTATTTATTTGCAAGAGCAAATTTTGTTTCAGCGTCATCATTTTTGTTCCTTTAATGTCATATCTTGAGAATGAATGTACAGCGGTGCAACCGAATGCGAAATCCCCGATCAATCACATTTTTAGACGACATACACAACACAGAAAAATGGCCTGCCACAAAGAACACACGCAGCAAACACACATGACAAACTTTGCTGCTGCGGTTGCCTTAAAATAACTAACTTAGTGACTGATTACTTGGTTTTATCCTTTCAAATTCGGGTTAGCCCACAACCCTCACATCTTGGTCAAATATCTTCTATCTTGTCCTGTCCGACACGCCGACGTGCTAACCAGTTGACCACCGTGCCGCCAAACCTTAAACGTATTTCAACTAATAAGATGATGATGAACGTCATAGCGCGACCCGTCACCGCGATTTTTCGGGAATTTAAAAACCTCAGCTGCACCATCGAGTGGTTAGAGCATGTACTGTAAGTAACTGCATGTACTGTTGTCATCTTTGTCTCAAATATGTAAAACCGAAACACCGTCTATATATTTTTAAACATGCTGGTACACATATACAAAAATTCTTAGGGCGGAGGAGCCTATCTCGCAAGGGGTTTCTGGTCCCCATTAACCACGAAAAACGAGGGATTACAGTACTGGTATTACGGATAACAAACATTCGGCACCCGTCCTCATGAGACTACCAGTAATAAGAAAACAGTCCACTCGTATGTTGGCATTTGATTATTTTGGCCATTGAAGAGGAATGTCGTTCCCTGAAGGATATTGGCTGAATTACAAGAGAGGTTAAGTGAAAAGGTGGCGGGAGGAAGGTTGAGCGGAGCTTTCTCAACCCCGGGGCCGAACGCATTTCGAGAGCTAACTGACACACTTTGGATGTATTAGCCACAGCGAGCTCTGCCAACCCGTCTTTTTCTGCTCCTCCTCCTATCGCCATCTGTCTGTCACCGCACTCTCCGCTCTCGGGGAGACTGAGAACCCTGCCTGGTGTTTCAGCAACATTGCTTTAGCATTGATGTTTCTCTGCGCCGCGGCCAAATTGGCGTTTGCAGTCTAGACACTGGTTGCTTGCGTCGCAGGATGGATAAACATAAAACACTCACGCTCACTCGTCTGCTTAGAAGTGTGATTCGATTAAAAGAACAGGAATGCACAGGAAATGCAATCATGGTCTATTAGTCTAGCCGCGAGGGGGGGTGGATAATCATTTCAAATACAAATGTATTTTCCATCTCGCGATCTAATTTAAACTTTCTTTGCATCTCCATTTTTCATTACGCTGGAGAACGGCGGCTTTAAAAGAGGCGGCGTCGAAGTCCCGGCCGCTGCAACGAAAACACCAATAGATGGATAGACATTGTAATAAACTCGCTGAAAAGAAAGCCCAGAGGTTTGAAGACGGTCATTTTTTCCGCCAAACAAATGCACGGGATTGGAAAAAACAACCGACTCCTCTTCGTGCTGCCCAATTCGGTGTGACGGTTTAAGATTAGGGTCAAAGATTATAAGGCTTACATAAAATAAGAATGGGATTAAAAGAGATCACTCATGTAAAATTACAGATCGCAGTCGCGGTGGTGAAAGCGCACCTGGATTTTGGACTCACAACATGGCAGCAGCTGTCCTGCTGGACAGGCCTCGCCAAAAAAGTAAGCAAATCTATTCCTGACAAGAGAAAGGGGAGTGAGTATTCATTCCGGAAGCTGTCTCCACGATTCCAGCGAGGGATTCGGCACACATCAAAGGCTGCCTATGCAGTAAATCTGTTAGATTTGGGATTAATGGACTCGAGAGATGCCTGGAAAAACACGCGCGCGCGCACGCATGCACGCACATACCCGCCGCCTGATCACAATTCTGAAAAGTTTCACAAGCAAAGCTAGCAAAGTAGCACAAAGAGTAAATGCCACGTAACTCGACACGATAATGTACGTCGTGAGGCTGTGTTCGCGGGTTTTCCAAACAGTCCAAATGCTACGACTTGCTCAAGAGCAGCGCACACCTCCGTCATCCGACGTGAATTATATTTTCCCGGAAATGATCGCAATAAACGGCAGTATCCTTGATGTCGTTCTTTTCTCAAGCACATTGAACCACATCTCAGTACTGGCAGGGTAAAATCGATGTTTTTCTTTCCTTGAGAGCATCTTCTTTCACCTGCACGTCTTTTAAGGCAATTGGTACTGCGGCATATCTTCAAATGCCGGTTTTGCAACAGTGTTGAATGGCTGCATCTCTTTTTGTATAAAGGGAGTCACGCTATATGTGAGGCGCGACTGTATAATTGCAAGCTGCAGGGAAATTGCCATGCGTGTGTGTGTGTGGGTTTTTTTTTTTTGTTAGCAGTCGAAGAAATTGGCTGCAACGGTTGTGCTTTCAATGGATTTCGACATTCGTTGTGTTGCGACTTTCTTCAAACAAACGCGACAGCGGCTCGCTGACGTGAGCGGGCCACTTGGCATTCAGCTGGCTTGGATTCAAAACGTTCCCATTGTGGCATTAGGCTTGAGAACTAATTACATTCATGCTGCTCAACTTTCTGGAATTGTACAACTGAAGCCGTTAGAAAAAGTAGCCTTGAGTATGCTAATTTTTTTTTTGTCTCTGCCTCCACGCTGTTTTCACCTTCCGTGTGTGTGTGTGTGTGTGTGTGTGTGTGTGTGTGTGTGTGTCTCACCACCCACTGAGGTGAGCAGGTTGGCTATTGTTGCCTGTTGATGACATATGTAAACAAACACACATGCAAATGGCAGTTTATCGAATCTGGAAAAAAAAAAAAACGACTTTGTCCAGTTTATTTCTTCAACGATAAGTCGATAGATTCATTGTCGGGAAGGCCTACAGATGACTTGCCTAGCCTTTTTTGAGCCAATGACACGCCCAACTCATTAGCATTAGCATCAATCATTAAATCAACATCACATCAATGAACTAAATTTCTTTTCTGAAAGACAGGGAAGCAAGTCTCAGATTAGTTTGTTACCATTTGTTATAGAGCGATTGAAATCACTCGGCGTATCCTTGACCACCTATGGAAGGATTACAATTCACTCTGACGAGCAGTGGTAGGCTACGTTACATTAGCGAACAATGCTTACCGTAGACATGCAATTCTGTCAGCCAGTTTTGCTTTGCGGTAGCCGCTTGAAACTTTGTCCTTTGTGTGTGTGTGTGTGTGTGTGTGTGTGTGTGTGTGTGTGTGTGTGTGTGTGTGTGTGTGTGTGTGTGTGTGTGAGTGAGTGAGTGAAACGTGTGATATGAGCCCAAATTTTGGACTATGGTTTATTGAAAAGTCCCTCAATTTAGCCAAAAAAAAAAAAAAAAGAAAAGAACAATCTGCCAAAATAAAATTAGATATGTAAGGAAATTTGCACCACAGTGACGTTGCGAAAAGTGATCTGTGACAAGGTCAGGCACGACTACCTAAAATGATCTAAATTATTGCTTTAGAAATGCGGGGAATATCTGAAGATATAATCTGAAATGCAAAAAAGTTTTCACTAATCCTCCGCCCCCAACCCTCCAAAATGTTTTGGAACTCTGCTAAATACTTTTAGCAATTAAAAACACAACTTCTGCGATGGAGGTACACTGAAATGTTTTCCCTTTTAAATTCGGCCATTTTAAAAGTACACTATTCCATTTAATCTCGACATAGAGAGGCAACCTAATCCAAGTGTGGACTGCCTTTCCGCCCCAATTTCCCCCTGACCCCCCCCCTTCCCCTACCCTACAAACCCCGCACCAAATTACGGGTGTGGAGAAACGCAAGCCGCTGGGCAGAAAACGCCTGTTGACAGCATTCTGGTTTGTTTGCAAATTGGTCACTGAACAATGAGGGAGTTTCCTGAAGCACTTGTCATGTTGATGAAACAGCTGGACCCCAACATCAGAAAGAGGCCATGGTGGGACATCAAATTGGATACCGATTCACTCTCTCACTGCCATGTTTGTTTCTTTTTCGCTACCACGCGAGCACAAAAGGTAATGCTTTTGCAGGCATTCGTGACCCCCACTCAGCTACGGCGCCCAAACCCGATTCTCATCCTCCTGATCATCCTGAGCAGCTTTATCACAATCCAGGAAACTAGATTATCCCTCGGATGAAAACTTCATCCCGGTTGATCCCCACTTGGGAGCTGATAAGATGCAAGGGGCACCATCACACAGATTTCCCACTTGTTAATCAAGATAGATTTCGATCACCTTCGGCGCCAGATGGACAGCTGTTTTCAAAACATCACCGCAGACGATGCTGTCGAGGACGCACGCTCCAGCAACAACAACACCACTGTTTTTTTAAGAAACAGTTAATCTCAGGCATGTTATGAAAAGTATATCGGACAAAGGAAACAAATTAATGTGGTGCGTGATGCAATATCTAATATGAACTGTAAACTCCCTCCCCACCCCCAAAAATCCTGAACAGTATTATACAAGAGTGTTAATATGACACAAAAATGTGTAGTTGTTTACCAGTGCCTAGACCAGGGGTCTGGAACCTATGGCTCGCGAGCCAGGTGTGGATCTTTTGATGATTGCATCTGGCTCGCAGAGAAAACAAATGTTTTCACCTGTTTAATCCATCCATCCATTTTTCACTGCTCATGTCCTGTTCAGGGATGCGGTTGGCTGCAGGAGCAATTTTAAATGGATGTTACTGTGGCTTTGCAAACAAGAGGTACCACTACTATTAAACTACTTTTTTTAAAGGTAGATTGGGGGAGAGTATTATACACGGGTCCATATGATACACGAGATTTTACGGGGTTCAAATATTCATATTAGTGCTACACTTAACCAGTAAGGACAATACATCTTTTCTGTAGAAACATTACGATTTTTCTACAATTGTTAGATCTGAAATCAACTTCTTCTTCTTCTTCATCTTACGGGATTTTATGACGCTTTGCAAGAGACTGTGTTACCGCCACCTACTGGTAAGGAGTGGAAACCAGGTATGCCGCTCACCTATCACCCCAGAAGAAGGAAAAACAAATGTTAAAAAAAATAAAAAATACACGAAATAAGTAACTTGCTTTACTTAAACACACCTGAAAATTAATAATACAGAGGTGTGCACCCGTGGTGTGTGTGTGTGTGTGTACATAAAATAATTAAAAAAAAACATTCCCAAGAGCACTGTACATGAGAAACACCGGCGCATTGATGTGCAGCCAGCATCCGAAATCCCCATAACAGATTTGAGTTGTGGTTTGAGCTTGGATGAGAGGTCGTGTATTAATTGGCTGCTGGTAATTACAGATGCAGCTTAAGCTCGCTAACATGTCCAAAGGGTTTTGGCGACCTATCTTGCAACCATAGTGATTAGTCAAATGTAGAAATATAAAAAAAAAAAACCCCTCATTCCTGAATACAGAAACACCAATTAAAACTAGTCATGAATTTGAACCACTCGTATCTTGCCATTCAGCACACTTCTTTTCCTTTCAATTTATTGATTGGCGTATGGCTAAATGTAGAGTAAGATCTCTCTCTCTCTCTCTCTCTCTCTCTCTTTCTCTATATATATATATATATATTAGCATATTAACGAATCTATGGCGTCAACATCTTGACCCTTATCCCTCCATATTCAAATGTTCACACTTGACATTCCCTTCAACATTTGCCAGCAGCAAGGAGGGTGTTGTTTTCTCTCCCGGG
Source organism: Hippocampus comes (assembly GCF_001891065.2). Classification (NCBI taxonomy): domain Eukaryota; kingdom Metazoa; phylum Chordata; class Actinopteri; order Syngnathiformes; family Syngnathidae; genus Hippocampus; species Hippocampus comes. Next base: position 342,509 of record NW_017805745.1, on the reverse strand, counting down.
GGCTGCTGCCCTGAGAAAGGAGGCAACGCAGGGACAATCTGAGTCACCCAATTAAAGTTGTGTTGGCCTTGCAATTCCTCAAGGGATTGCCTTGTGACAGTTTAATTAACCAAGTCCTTTATCTTAATTTAGCAGGATCAAAAAGTAACCAGCTGAGGTTATCAGAGAAAAACAGTTGCCGTTCATATCTTTGCATCCTCCATAAAACTACCCGCATTGTTCTCCTAATATCACCTCGATTGAAGGGGGCTAATGTGGAGCACAGAGTTGCATACATTGAATAAATAATATTCCAAGTAACGGCATTTGACATCCGTAAGCCGCACGGATACTGAGCCGCCGCTAAAATGTTCCTTAAACGCAGCTACAGGGGGGCAACTAAATGACATCTTGTTATGCCACCTCAGTATGTATAACAATGCCTGTTAACAGTGTGTGGGAGAAGTAGACTGAGTGCGAGGGTGCCTTAGCAGACTGTTTGTTTTTCGTTAGACGGCTTTTCTTTCCTATTTGTACTGACAACAGGGAGCCTTGCGCCATTCGACTTCAACCATCTCGACATGAAGCCGGCTTGGTGACCATCCATCCACCGCTGTATCCTTTTCCTTTACCGTTTGATTCCAGTTAGACTGTCCTTTCCTGCTTTGGAATGTCCCTTTCTTTATAACCCACACCACTGCAGCCTGTAGATGAAAGGACATTCTTAGAGTTGAAAGACAAAAAAGTCCAGAATCTTTGAAAAGACCGGGACCATTGATCTCTTTGTTTGCTGATGCAGTGGACAACGGGAAACAACGTCCCAGGGTAGGACAAATATTCATTCCCATTCAAATGAAATAGGCCAGATAAAGGGCCCTTCACTTGGATCCGAAGGATGCGGTGGGGGTCGTGTTGAATTCAGTTTCCAGGTTGCTTATGCAGCCTGTGCATCATCAAGCTAACCGATCCTGCTAGTTTGTAACCTTCTTTGCAAAATTGATGGAATAATCACTCTTTGGAATTAAGAATGTTTCCTCATTTATTGTAGTTTAATTGAGCCCACAACCCCAGCAAACCGATCTATCTACAAATACCGTGACCTCACACACACAAATTAATGTGTATTAATTAAAAATAGAACAGAGCTGCTGTAAGAACAGCTAGAATGGCAAGCAGTACGGTCAACAAAGCCCAGCTCGGCAGTCGCATCGACGCCTCTGTCGCTAGTCCGCTGCAGGCCTCTCAACTCACTCTGTAATGTGGCGGAAGTCAGCCACCAGAGAGAAGAGACAGCGAGCTAGCAAGCATGCAGCCGCTTGGCGGAACAAGAATGTACCTACAGGAAAAAAAAAAAAAAAAAACCCTTTTGTCAACAGCCAAAGGAAGTCATTTTAAACTATACACTCGACACAAAAAACAAATGTCCTCTCAAGACATTGTTTCCAAATAAGTGACTGTGAAGGTCTGTAAAGCGCTTTGGGCTCACTATGATGCCAATTAAGTGCTTTATACATGCACTTCGTTTAGCATTTTGATCCAATTGGATTTGACATTTGTTGGATGTTGGTTAAAATCTGTAATGAGCAACATTCAAAACCCTTTGGAAATTATTCCCTGCCGTCAACACATATAGCAAATGGAAATTTAGGATACAAGTCCAAGCTCTAGTGGACATCTAGTTCAGTGTATTTTATTTATTTTATTTTTTTTGGGAGGCATCTTTCCAGCCAACAGTAAATGCCAGCTCTAGTGGACATCTAGTTCAGTGTATTTTATTTTTTATTTTTTTTGGGAGGCATCTGTCCAGCCAACAGTAAATGCTACAATACAACAATCATACAAACTATAGACAGTATTTTGCCACACAAAAACAAAACAAAACAAAACAACAACAAAAAAAACCAACCTGCCTGTTTTTGCCACGCTAGACCATACAAACTATAGACAGTATTTTGCCACACAAAAAAAACAAAACAAAACAACAACAAACAAAACCAACCTGCCTGTTTTAGCCACGCTAGAATCCATGAATAGGTGACTTCCTGATTGCTGAATACGCGCGGTCTGCTGTCTACGCAGCCAATTGGAGAAATATGACAGAGTGAGATAAATAATTCTCAATAATACTAAAAACTCACAGCACACAAACATGCATGTCGAAAAAAATGCCCTGCTCTAAAACTCACAGCACACAAACATGCATGTCGAAAAATGCCCTGCTCTCTTTGGATTGAGGACAGATGGCGATGGAGTGGCCCCGGTCCAAGAAGTGACGATGTTCTCGGTCATAATCAGCTGCCCCTGAGTATCCTCCCTACTGCCGCGCTGGACAACATGTTTCACCCACTGCGGGCAGAAACTAGAACAGCACTTCTGTTGCTCGCTGTTGCTCGCTCTCACACACACGCATACACACACACACACACACACACACACACACACACACACGCACACACACACACACGCACACAAAATCTCTTGTGGAGGGCTGCGGCAACAAGCTAAATAGCTCTATCAATGCTTTGACATTAAAACCCTCTGAAAGCCGAAAAGAAAGGTCATTTCAAAGACAATCATTTCCGTAATGTAGGCCAGAATCATGCAGACTGCAAATGCACAGAAGCAATGCCTTGTAAAACCCCCATCTCCCCAGTCTTTTGCTAATCAATCTTGGGGTCCTTACAATTGCGGCTTCTTTCAGTTTTGAAGTGAATGACAGAAAAAAAAAGTGGGATATGTTCAGTGTTACATTTGTTTTTTTTGACTTTGCTGTATCCTTCCTTGAACAAGGCCCTACACCCTTAGCTATTCCAAGGTTGAAAAGATTAGTTTTTTTTTTAAAATCATTGTAACTAAACATTTTGTTCACAGATTTTAAAAAATACAGTGCTATACAAAAATAATTCACACAACAACAAACAATAGAACAATAAATTAATAACAAAGACAGATAAGCACAAAACAGTAAAACTAAAAATACTGAGCCGCAGTATTAAAATGAGTTTTAAGACTAGTTTTAAAGATGGGCAGCGAGGGGGGGGGGGTCTTGCCGAACGTTCAGTGGGAGGGAACAGCAACAGAAAAGGCTCGATCTAGAGCCTCCCAGAAAAGGCTCGATCTAGAGGTAACGCTTAGTCCTCGGTACCTCTAGAGGTCAGGTGGGGTGAGGCCATTTAAAGATTAGAATCTTAAAAAGAACTTTAAAATGTATAGGGAGCCAGTGAAGGCTTATGTGCTGCCTCTTCTGAGTACCAGTCAAGAGGCGGGCAGCAGCATTCTGGACCAACTGGAGACGCTTTATGGAGGATTGGCCGACTCCAAAGTCAAGTGCGTTACAGTAATCCAGTCAAGGTTCGACAAAAAATACATTAATAACAATTACAATAGTGTGTAATGTTATTCTTGCAGATAAAAAGTACACGAGGAGGAAACCTTCCCAACCTGGACTTAAAGTGCATGAAAACAATGCAGCATCACTAAGCTTTATTGCCGAGATAGTTTAAGTGACAAACACAATCATGCAATAATGAAGCCGTAATGGTGCGCCCAGTGAAATAAGATACATTTTTCACTCATTGCTTCCATAAACACCCTATAATTATTCACTGCGGTGAACCTAGGAGAACAGATAATGCCAGAGATTTATAGCGGAAACACAATGAGTCTGAGCGATCCATCAGTTGCTCCACTACACTGCAACGCCGCCGTATTTGAGAGAGGCTCCACTGGCAGAAGAAGAATCATGGGGTGATCCTCAAAGCAGGCTGGCTGAGGCTCAAAGGTTAAAACAACCCCCACAGACCGCATGCGAGCACATGCTCACGCACGCACACACACACACACACACACACACACACACACACACACACATACACACACACACACACACACACACTTGCACAACATGAAGGAATATTCCAAACTGGACATTAACCTTCGTGGACTTCAATCACAACAATAGCATTTAAAACATCTTTGTGTATTTCCGAAAAGTAGACTAATCCGTCTAAATCTTCCATAATGAGAGAGAAGGAATCCTAAGACTGTGATATCTTCCATCCCTTCACCCCACAAGATTTTCGGCTTTCCACAGGATTCGACTAGCTTAGCCACAAATCTCCTCGCTGTTGTGTGATAGCGCCAGATCCTCCAAGAGAGGGGTGACCACACAATCTGGCGCGTGTGTGGGCACACGATTTGACCACGAGGGAGGCATTGCGCAAAAGGCAAAACTGCTAATGATTCCTGTTTCCCACCACCAGGGAAGGAACTGGCAACGCCGCCGTGAATCCGGCTATCGGCCCAGCCGGGGACAGGCCACAGACGGCTGAGAAGATGAGGAGCACGGACAGATGAAGGGCTCAGAGACAAATCCTCTGTCCAATGGAGGAAACATGAGCATCTGGATGCTGTTTTTCTCAACTTGATTTTCTTGTCTTATCTACTCTCCGAAGCAATTCGGCACTGTTTCCGAATGATGGTTCAGCAGAGTCGGAGATTTAAACAGAAATGATTTCCCAAAATAAAATTGCCGGGCAATCAATTAAAAAAAAAAAAAGCATCAGACAGTGCGGCAGTGCGTCAAATGCCATCAAGGAGTTAACGCACTCCTCCATTAATCATGTTTTAAACTGACGGATGCAATAAAATAAAATCTCATAAATCCTTGACTCCTCCATATGCTACCTGTTTAAAGCAATGTTTGTAAACCGACTAATTATGGAGCTCAGCAGATGTTTATCCATTTATGAGGAGAACAATGACTTCTGCGAGAATCGTGCATTGACAAAGCCCTTTCCAAATCCTAATGTGCTGATATTTCAGAATGGGGAAAAAAAAAAACCTGTGGTTAATGGAGGAGAAAATATGCATTTGTCAGACGTGTGTGAATCAATATGCAAAAAAATATATTTTGTAAGAATATGAGGCCTGAGGTTTTATTCTGCACCGCAATTAAGAGTTGTCATTCGACAGCGAAAGGACGGGTTCCTGTATTAGCATCGCATTTTAAGCAGGCCGCAATTATTATGATTTTTTATTTTTTTTCCCGGCAATTTCATGATGTAAGCTTGGCCAACGTTTGCATACATCGATATTGACATCGAGGCTCAGCTCTCCGGCCAGACCGATCACGCCCATGCCTGACTGTAAAATTAGCGAGCTAATCGATTTGAGTCACCTACTGGAAAGCAGGAGAGCCAACCACCGGGCGCAGCAGCATAGAGATGACTGGAAAAAAAAAAAAAAAAAGTATTTTACGGAGTTGAAGAGGTGCTGTGAGTCAGCTGTCACAGCATTTTAGCTTTGACATTTATCGGCAATTGTTTTGGTTCCGTTGCTTCACTGGCGTTTATTTATTTATTTATTTTACAACAAAAAAAAAATGGATATATTACCGCAAGATGTGACCTGAATGTTCCACGGCACACTGGTCTGTTCACACCTGGTGATATCCGATTGTCACTGAGTGGAGTGGGAGGGTCGTCGTTGCCTGGAAAAGCTTGCACTGTGTAATACACCTTGCCGCCGGTTTTGAACCCCTTAATACACAATACAACAAGTGCGATCAAAGTGGAAGGAGAGCTGGGAATTATTCCACAGCACACAAAGAGGTCTGTGATGAGTTGCAAACTCAGCAAATTCCCACAATGCAGAACCCGCCGCTGTGGTGCGCCCAGAACAGGGACGAGGAGGTTTCTTCATTTGGCCAAGTTGTTGTGCAAACGATACCTGGCTGTCCCAGCGGCAAGCACACAGAGTGAGAGTTTTATTTATTTGCTTTTCCTTTTGAGATGGGATTTTTTTTTTTGTTTTTTTTTTTTGGTCTGGCTGGAATCACATGACAGCTGGCATGTCTTCTTCTTGAGTGTCTGAGTTGTGATAAATATTATTGTAAAGCATGACATCCTATATATTTTTTTTTATATTGCTGTGTTGAAAAAATATTGACGATGTCATTCGCAGTAATGACTTGACTTTCTTCACATTTGTGTCGCCTTAAAAAATGGAAGTCATGCAACCCTTCGTGAAATGCCATATTGCAGTTAACAAAGAAATCCACGATTAAATTGTATAAAAAAAAAAATATATATATATATATAAATAATTGTTTCAAGTTGAGCTTGAAGTCACTATCCTCATATTTTCCACAATATTATCTGTGGCGATGTTGCTTGTGTGCTTTGAAAAGGTGGGCCTGGTCTGTTGAGTGAGCAGGAGTGATGTGGCCATCAGGAATTTCGGGAAAATTTGGTCATTTTCCAAAACGGCCGGTGTATTTACGGGCCGGTCCTGGCCATGGCGGTCGCTCTATACCCACACTTCCCTCAACCATTATTTTGGAGGCACATGACTGCCGCAGGGTGTCCGGGCTCTCCCTTCCTTAGAAGGTGAGAAGCTCGGTCATCCGGGAGGGGCTCAGAGTCGAGTTGCTTCTCCTCCACATTGAGAGGAGTCAGGTGAGGTGGCTCGGGCATCTGATTAGGATGCCTCAGGGAGGCGTTCCGGGCAGGAGGCCCCGGGGATTATCCAGGACATGCTGGAGAGACAAAGTCTCCCGGCTGGCCAGGAAACAACTTTTATTCCCGGCACTTTCCTGATGATGTTAAAGTCAGTGAATGACAATGTAGAGTAGGCTGGTTGTAAACGGGCTAATCTGTTAGCTAATAAATAATGGCCATAGTTGAGGCTATTGGCAGGTCAACGAAGAATGTTTTTGTATTTACTCTATTTTGTTATCGCTTCTTCAATAAAGCCGCTAAAAGTGCAGCAGCAGGTGCGTCTGTCTTGTCTTTATCCTGAACATCTGCGGAGGGATTACAACTTGTTCGAACCGCGATGGTAGGCAATATTAAATTAGCTCAGGATGTTTACCGTCGACAATGCAGTTGTTTAACTGAAGACAGTTGAACTTAGCATGATCCGCATTGCACTTTCGCTTTTACTTTGCGTTTTCTGGGGTCACTAAAGGTAGGTGAAACGACTGAACATGACATCATTTGCTTCCCTCAGTTTCAACAATCATCGATGAACACACTCATGTGGACATCAATGAATCACAGCGGGCAGCAATTAAAAACTAATAAAATAGGAAGAAGTAACTTGCTGAAACATTGCATGCAAAAACATTGCATGACAAATCCAGTTTATCGATGACGTCTCTCGCTCGATGACTGAATGAATGTGTTTTCCGTTTAACTGATCATGTGCTCGAAACAATTGAAAAAGGAAAATCCTACCTCACGACCGAGTAGGGTTTTCTTCTGTGAAAACCCTAAACTGAAAAGAACAATCGCTCTGAAAGCTGATTTTTACAGTCCAATAGACGACTTTTTTTCCACCTCAACTCATCACGCATCCTGCATCATTCATGATGTCACAGTATGGTTGAAGGCAGTTAGACTCCATGACAGGCAAGACAGACACGACACAGTACAGTACAGTAGAGTGAAACATTTGACCGGCACATGCCCAGTGAATCGGAGGGACAAATTATAAAAGACAGCGATTCACTCTCACATTCACGATTGGTTTTTAGATTCCACCCCCAGTCTTCTTGGATTCCTCGATACTATGCCACAATGAATTTATATTAACTCCATGTTTTAAGAACACATTTAAAATTGACCTGCATGCGAACTCGAGAAGAACCAGTCTTGAGAAAAGAATGATTGATTCTAACAGTCAATGTCAATGTGTACACGTCCACGTGAAAGCGCTTATGTCCACCGCTCCTCAGTGAGATGCCGCGTCATCCACTGAAAATTTTCTGCCGACGCCTGTGCCCACACTCGGCACGCCACTTTGTTGCCATAACACAAATCGAACATTCCAAATAGATAAAGAGCATTATAATCAACCAAGATGACGAATGAATGCCGTCCAAAGAAACGATTGAATATTCATCAATTGATTGACTCCATCCACTGCACCAAAGGCAAATATGTCCTACCTTGTGAAACATACTTCAAAATAAGTTGCAAAAACATGACAACAGTTCAAACTTTCCAAAATGAGGGGAAAAGACCCACCACTTATCAACCAACCACTTTGGTCTGAAGCATGGGTCCCAACTGGGCCAAGTACCGGTAAGAAGTTGCAAGCCGTTTCATATTGGGCTACACGGAGGGGCACAACAAGTTTCTATTTATATTTTTTTACAGCAGAGCAGCAGACGTTGCTCGAGAACCGCTGTGCTTGACGATGAGACTGCAGGTTGCGTGGGAGGACGGGTGGGCCAGATGAAACCTCTCGGTCTTGCTGCGCAGCGGCCGGCCAAGCAGGCGTGAGCTGCGCGGCTGGGGAAGAGACTGGGGGGGCTTTCTCGCAGTCGGCGAGTTCCACTCGGTCAGAACGCAGAATATCTTATTGATTATCAGATGACGAAAGACGTTTTACTTTGATCATCGGGTGTACCCGTGCTTCTATCAAAATGCTCATCTCGATCACGTGAAGAATGCTAGCCAAAATTTGAAAAGAAAAATTAAAAACATGTTTGGAGAGCTCCTTCGAAAAGGAGAACAGGCCAAATATTTTAAACAGGAAAAAAAAAAAAAAAAAATCCCAAAGACTGGACCAGCTCAATGAAGAGAAACAAGCGCACTGTTCCCACCAATTAAGAAAACTACGTCTAGCCTGGAGATGATTTGTGGACCGGTAATCGTTTGTTTCTATGCCAATTCGTCAAAATATATCTTTTGATGAAACCCGTCTGTGGTGTAAAAAGGCTGGGGACCCCACAGAGTTTTACATATAGCCTGGAGATGATTCCGTAATCACATTCATCTTTCTTATGCATTTGTTTTACAAATTGATCCGACAAGGACATATTTCCTCCACTTTCAAAACGAATCGGATTGGATGCATCGACATCTTAGAAGCAAAGGTGTTTGTTGCCCAACCCGACTGAAGCGTGAAATAACCGTACACTTGATTATCAGCAACATTATTAATGATACATGGCAGCAGCTACTGGATGAATTGCTCTGACATTTGGAGCAAAATATTCATCTCGCGCACGCATAAGGTCAAAATTTAAATGAAGCTAATCAATATATTTATCCCGAGCAATGCTAATGACATTCCCCGATGAGCTTCAACTTTGCTTGACGTTTGGATCCGGAACCTCACGCCATACTCTCATTTTACGCATGTTTGCATTCCGACGGTAGCCACAGGCCCACCGACTCCCTCTTGTCTTCCGCCAACGTGCTTTAAGATATTCACACATTACAAACGCTTGATGTGTCTGTCATACATGCATCAAGCTCTTGACAACTTCACACCGCAAATTACACTTCAAAAGAACGCTCGGAGCAAATCACCTCATGAATGCTCGGTGACTCAAATTTTGGCGCACATCATATATTCAATATCTGCGTGTGCGGGTGTCTGTCTTTACATCAAAGATTGCATATTGACGCAAGTGAGCGCCAATGGCAAAGGATGACATTTCTCTTATTGAAACCATTCGCAAGCTGAGAACAGGGACTGGGGGAAGGGAATTATTCACCCTGGCAACAAATAACAGAAAGAAGTCGATTTCATTGCGCTTGCTCGGCGCTCTTACAGGCGCACGGATCACACTATCTCCCCTTCTTGTATCCAGGAAGTCCTTGTTTTCTCACCTCGCCGGTTCCGTTCTCTCCTACTCACACATGCTTTTAAAACAAAGCCGGAGGCAGTTTGATGATCATACTGGGATCATGGCTAATTAGGAGCGGTCTTCTGGTACACTCACACCGCCTGCGTCCCTCCCAACTCCTCCTCTTCCCTCATGCCTCTCTCTCTCTCTCTCTCTCTCTCTCTCATCATTTCCTTGAAAAGCGCTATCGGTGGGAAACATCTCGCTAAACCACTGCTGCCTGTCTGTTTGCGATAGCGTCTCGGCCAGTCATTTCGACAGAAGCAAGCAAAAACACTGGCGGCCGCACTGCCGGAGCCAGACAAGGCTGTATCCGTGTCTGTTGAGATCATGTTGGAGCATCAATTATTCGCTAATTAAAACTGGCAAAAAAAAAAAAAAAACCCACATCTGATAAACTTAAGCTTAATTAATAAATTGCTTGCAATTTTGCAGGGCTAATTAATCAATTTGGAAAATGAGCCATGATGTGAAGACCTCCAGGTTGTAAGTGTACGTCTGGAGGGAAATTGCAGAGGGGAAGTATTCACGAGGCAACAGTGAAGGGATAGCGGTTAACATATATGGCTCACAGTTGAGAGGTTCTTGGTTTGAATCTCAGCATAAACATTCCGATGAGCATATTAGCCCCATGCTTGTGTGGCTTGTCTCCCGGCACCTGGCTTCCTCCCACATTCCTAAAAGAAACATGTTAGGTCAACTGAAAGTTTTAAACTTCTCACAGGTGGGAAGGAGAGTGTGAATGTTTGTTTGTTTGGAATTGGATATTAATATGAAACCTAATTCCTACGGCTGGAAACTGAAATTGGCTTGAGTACTGGAAATATGTTTTGCACACCTGCAGTTTTGTTTATCCTTACAAACTGAGAAGCGGAGAGGAGGAGGTGCTCCTTCAACAAAAACAAAGAAAAAGTTGCTACATTGCTCGTCGATCTGGTGACCGTTGGTTGTGTTGGCTGCTAAATGTTTTCTTAGTTGACGGTTCAACAAGCCAGTCCACTCACCAGAGAGGTTGACCTCCTCGCGCACCCTTCTCCAAGCTTGCTCCTTTTTTTGTCCCAGCCCGAGCCAGTAAAGGTAGCCGGCTGTGGTGGCACATCTCGGTCCATTGTACCGCAATGATATTGTCCCACATTGTTTTTATTTCAGCATATCGTATGTGCCTGTGCTGCGCACGCTGTGACATAAGTATTTTCTCAACGCTGATTGGCTGTTGCTGACGTGCCGAAAAAGAAAAAGGTGATGATGTGATGGTACTAAAGTAGTGGTTAAGAACTGTAATATTTAGTTTAATCCATCCATCCATCGATTTTGTAACCCGCTTATTCTCACAAGGTTTACGGGGCATGCTGGAGCCTCTCCCAGCTGTCTTCGGGCGGTAAGCGGGGTGCACACCCTGAACTGGTCGCCAGCCAATCGCAGGGCACACATTGGCGAACAACCATTTGCGCTCACAATCACACCTCGGGACAATTTAGAGTCCATTAACCTGCCATGCATGTTTTTGGAATGTGGGAGGAAAACGGAGTACCCGGAGAAAAGCCACGCAGGCCCGGGGAGAACATGCAAACTCCACACAGGAAGGCCGGAATCAAACCCTACACCTCTGCACTGTGAGGCCAGCGTGTTAGCCAGTTGACCGCTGTGCCGCCATTTTGTTTAAGAAAGCATTTAAAAAAAGAAACGTCATTTAGCATGAGCGAGAAGAGCATCTTCTCTGTCAACCACATCAATCACATTTGGGTAGAACAACAATCCATCAGGCCTTACAGCAATCACTTCTAATCTCTCAAATGTTCTGAATGGACAAAGAAACAAAAAGTGTGGAAGTTGTTCGAGCTGTTTATCTCAACTCAACTGTATTTATAGAGGACTTTAAAACAACCACTGCTGTGTACAAAGTGCTGCACATTAGCAAATATCATATACACAACAATAAACAATAAATTAATAACGAAGATAGTAGAAAGCACATGGGAATGAACTGCATGACGCTTTGCGATGGCGAGACGTCGCGAAACACTTGAGATGTGCTCGATAGAATACAAGCCTATGTTGGCGTTCCCATAACAACAACAAAAAAAAAACATTAAATGCCAAAGCTCTCCTCTTCCTCTTTTTCCCACCTGAAAGTAGATGGAAAGTGTGTAATGCTCGCCGGTCTGCATGCTCGCGTGCCCGCGGGGATTATGGAGGCTGAATGCAGAAAATGTAATACCATATTTGCTTTTGGCAGCTCATGTTGCTATTTCTTCAAGTCATTTCCCTCTTCCTAAGCCTCATTAATTTGCTGTTCAAGTGTGATAATATAGTCCCTGTACATAAGTGTGCCTGCTGGAAAAAAAAATAGTTGACTCGAACGAGCCCGAGGTAATCATTTCGATATTTATCCTTGACCGTACGACGTGGAAGACCAAGCTGGACCTCTCTCAATCATTTAACAGGCAGAAAATTACACTCTGACGCAATATGTCGTCCGCCGCACATTACGGCTCAAAACTGCTCCTGCACCTTCGTCTCCCGGTTGCACCCCCCCACCCCCCACACACACACACACACGCACACACACTCACACACACCTCTTGGATAAGATCATGTTATTGGCTAAACAGAGACAGCTGCAGCCAAGTTAACTGCCTAATCTCACATCAAGCAATTTCCCTAAACAAGGACTGAAAGTCCTCGAGTGGAGGGGGGGTGAAGGCACGGCAGAGGTAGCGAATAAATGGAAGCGCAGTGAAGAGTGAAAAGCAGGTTATCGAAGGCAGGTTACTGACTTGTAGCGCTCGTGTGTTTGATTGGTGCACGAGGCCCGTGCTGGCTTTCTTCAAGCACGCCAAGAGTATTCAGTGTCATACAAAGAAAGTTGGATGAACTGGCTGGGGTTGGCTCTTGAACGCAGAAGCACCACATAAGCACACCGGGACTTATTTTTATTGACTAACAGAGACGCTTCTTTTGTCATCTGCGCATATGGGATTCATTTTTGATTCAATAAAACACACTAACGCGTTAAAACTGTTCAACGTATTTTACGGAGCTTTTCTTGTTGTTGGTTTTGTTTTGCCGATGTGTAGAATTGTATTTTAATTGTGAAACGGGAGAAGAAAAAAAAAAAGCATGGAGTCAGACATGCATAATGTAACACGGTGTTGGACAAATTGCCATTGTCCTTCCGCAAGGAGTAAAATGGCCCTTCTGTTCCTTGGATTAATAGCACCATTACAAAGAATCCATGTTCAATATAGTATAGTGGAGCTCAAAAAGCCCGTTAGTAAGATTACGCCGTGCCATAATGACATGAGCGGATTTCTCTGGGAATATCTATTTTTCTAAGCAGGTAATGACTTCCTGTGAGGTGCAAGGTTGTTTGGAGCAACGGTGAGACTTCAGCGCGCCACTTGTGCCATTAGGGCTCTTTATGCCTTTTTCCGCCGGCTTTTCGAAACCCCCGCAGTAACCGCGCAAGATGGCTGCAACGACTCATATCCAGGGAGTTATTGTTCAACACATGTCATGTGTAATCTGCCCGACCCGCAGCGCTTCGAATAATTATTCATATTTCATCACCACATCACAGCGTCACGTCGCTCGCCGCTCACTAAGTTATTTTCCATGTTCCATTATCAAAATTTCAGAGACGTACGCTTCGGGTTGAGGGACTAAATGGAGAGGCTGAAGTAGTCGGGCTTATGAAAACATAATGGGCTTGTCGCCTTTGATAAAACAGAGATGCGTATAGAGCGTTCATGTCGCACACACTGAATGGGGAAAGGTGCAGGAAAAGGGAAACGTAAAATTAAGGAGCAGATAATGTAGCGGGGCACAATCAGAGGCCCCCGCTTGCACGAGAGTTATTACAGATAATCACGGCGGAGACTGTGGGTTGGGAGTCATTAGGTTTCAGAGGAACCTTGCGGTTTAGGCATGGTAAAAAAAAAAGGGAACCCTCATGGCTCACCTTGTTCCAACGGAGGCGGTCGAACACCCGTCGCCTTCAACTTAAGTGCTTCCTTGGCGGACATGTCACAGCAGGAGCCTTTGTTGGTGTCCTGGTCACTGTCGGCCTGGTCGCTGTCACCGTGGCCGCTGTCTCTGAGACTTGCTCGCTCTGGGTCTTTGAATGTGGAACTACTATAGAAAGACAGACAACAACAGAGCGTCGGGACTCCTGAATGCTTTAAAAGGAAAAAAAAAATCTATTAATAAGACACGTGTTCATCCTGCATGCAATGAATGAGAATTGGCCAATGCATGCCATTTGTAACTCATGAACAATACATTATGTTGCGAAAGTGCTGTGGTGGAGCTGCCAGGGGGGGGAAAAAAATAATAATAATCCGGTCGGAGATGGAGTGATCGTTGCAAACACCAACACCTACCTTTGAACAAACTGTTGTCTGCTTCCCATGTAATTAGGCTCGGCGGGGAAGCTGTCCGTCTGAGGAGAAAAGAGGGGGGGAAAAAAAAAGGTATGTACTGGACACTACAGAAAGCACTCCTACTGTGAAACAAGATCTCCAGGTGATTAATTATACAGGAAAATGGTGTAAAAGGACAGATTGCTTCAACGGAATAATGAGAATTGAAGCAGCTCTTTATTCAGGTCTGACCATTTTATTACCCATGCAAATTGAGCAAATTAGCAATGATGAGCTACATCACCGAGCACAACTCCAAATGTGGCAGAAAGTAGGAGATGAAAAACGGGTCGGATATTTATCTCAGTCACCATCAGTAATTAACTATATTGCAACAAAGTCATCCTAATTTACACAATGCGTTTCGACCATATCTCGACCCAACTCAACTGGATTTCGAGAGCACTTTAAAACAACCATCGCTGTATTCAAAGTGCTGCACATGGAGCAATTATCATACATACAACAACAAACGATAAAGCAATTCACTTCTAACAAAGGCAGTAGAAAGCACAAAAACGGTCAAACTAAAAATCACATCTGAGTCATGCTGAGTCAAAAGCCAAAGAATAGAAATGAGTTTTAAGATGAGTTGGGCAGCGAGGGGGCTTGCCCAATGTTCAGTGGGGGGTCAGGTTTTACTTTAGCTGGCTGCCAAAGATGAAAGAAGCTGGATTTAACAACGGCACCGATTTCAGTGACAAAACGTCTGCACACCCTGAGTGACTTGCTCGTGGCGGTATTGAGAGGGGGGTTGAATGGGGGAAATCACCGCTAAGGGGTCAAATACCGAATGCACGGCCCACCATGACTGTAAAGAATTTTGTTGTAAAATAACAGTCAATTACTATGCCGTTATTTTACAATGCACCTCCTACTATAATTTACTTTCAAAGTATAGTACTGTTTTTTTGGGGGGCGGGGTTACAGTATATGACAACAGGACAAGATCTTTGTGCCTTGTGTTCCGACAAAACAGCGCGTCCCCAATCCCAGCGGTTAATTTTGATGCGGAAGTGGAATGCATTCTCCGTCAAGTAGTGGAGATAGGAATGTAGTTCCTCCACCGCTTGCAAGAAAATATGGTTTGATCCTGTTGTATTACAGTTTGCTCTTTTTTTTTTTACCCAAGCATTAGCCGTTCATTTACACGTAGGGATGAATAGTTCACGGTATTTTACAAATATGACAGAGAGAGTAAGATCCTGTTTTAAACACACCATAAATTTACAGAAATTGTTTACAGTGTAAATGTGACGTCTGCATGTCGTGATGCTGCACATGTTGTGTTTCATTGGCTGGCTGCAAGTCAGCCTGATCGTGCGCATGCGAATGCACCTGGAGTCAACGCAAAGAACAATCCAAAAAGGCATCAAAGAAGCCCTTAGCGCATTTGTGTCCGTTCCATTCAGGAAACCCAATGACATGGAGTGACTGACCAAGAAGCCATCAACTATAAAGTCACTTCGCCTCAGCGTAACAGACTTGATCTCAGCAGTGCTTGGAACAGCTTTCACTCGCTGTCAGTAATTACAGCAAAGTGTACTTTGGGAGTGTTTTTAATGATGGCAATTGATGTAAAAGGTCACCATTATCTTGCAGCGCTGAGTGGCCTTTAGAGAAATTCCTGTCGCCCGTATAAAGAGTGAACATAGAAAAAAAATAGTTGAAAAGCGATTAAAAAAAATCACGGTGTCGAATTAGAGGAAGAATGAAATGACTGGGTTGATAAAAATTGCGTAATTATCCGAGCGCGGTCGTGGATACGCGTCACAGAAAACACAAATCACTTGGACTGTCTTGAACTGATGTCAGTGAAACGATCAGAGAGCAAATGTGTTGTTCCTCGCTAAGGTTTTTCAGATGCACAGCTTGACTCACACTCGATAGACTATTTCAATCTCTTTGGCTCTGTATGAAAAGGAGCATTTGAAGGTCAGAGAGGAAACCTCAATACTTTGAACTATGCGCTCTTACTCACACACCTTTACCACTTACGCTGAACACTCCATTCCTCCACGGGCATTATTCAAAGAAAACACCCAGACAATATATCAAAAGGTTGGACGCAGAAGGAAGAGCGTTTGTTTGAAATCATTTGGCATTGAAATGATAATAGTGTGAAGCTTTGAGGAAAAAAAAAAAAATGGAGATGAAATTCTTTTTGTAGCCATCCAGGGACTCATCCTTGGACACGGTTTTCAATCAGCGTGACGCGACTCCACCTGAATTTGATCAGCATGGAAGGACGTTTATAGAAATTGGTCGGTCGCTGCACCTCACATGGGATCGCGTTTTGTTTACATCTGTGTTTGAGAATCGCAAAAACGTTGTCGTCCCGAATGACGTCCGGTTTCTAGTGTATGCAGCAAGTTTTTGGGGAGGGGGGGGGGTCAGAGGGAGACTCAGTACTGTGAGACTGAGTAAGTGTAAAAAGCTCCACTCCATTCTCTATTCCCACGGAGGCCCTAAGACTGACCAAGCAGACACAGGAACGATTGAGACAAATGGGACAAGCACATCAGACTGCTATTTCACTCTCAGGCCATGTTGCTGCGGTTTGTTCGTTTTCACAGGGCGAGTGTTCAGAGAGGTGTGCACGGGTGTGTGTGTGAGAGAGAGAGAGAGAGAGAGAGAGAGAGTTGAAGCTGTCAGAGGAATGGTCAGTGAACAGAAAAAGTGGCAGCTTCTCTTTTACACATGATTGGACTGCAATGGTTGATTCAAAGGAAAAAAGGCAACACCTTCACCTACTCTGGAGGCTATGATACACCCGTTTGTTCTTTATTGACTGCATGAGCACATTTGAAAATGGATTCATATCAGGACCACAACAGTCAGTTCGCCAAAGAAAGAGAGAGAGAGAGCGAAGCAGAGGAAGAGAGAGAGAGAGAGCTAGAAAAAGGGAGAGAGGGAGACAGATGGAGGGCAAGAGGGAGAGAGTGAGTCAGAGAGAGAGGGGGTCGGGGGGGGCAGTGAGGGAGGGAGAGGGAGAGAGAGAAAGGTAGAGGTAGTAAGGTAGAGACGGGGAGAGAGAGAGATGGAGAGAGGGAGGCGGTGGAAGAGTGAGAGAGAAAGAGGGGGGGAGGGAGAGAGAGTGAGGGAGACAGAGAGTGGGGGAGAGCGAGGGAAGGAGGGAGGGAGGGAGAGAGCGATCGGGAGAGAGGGAGGCAGAGAAAGGTAGGTAGAGAAGCAGAAAGAGAATGAGGGAGGGTGGTTGGGAGGCGAGGGAAAGATGGAGAGAGAGAAAGAGAGAGGTAGGGCGGGAGAGATTGTTTCTACCAGGGGAACTGTTGTTTATTCCTTTTGGAAAACTGTCAAAGTAAGCAAGCGGGCCAAATCGGAAGACTTGGTAAAGGATAAAACACAAGCAAAATGAGGTTAGCGGATAGAAAGCGCGGCGTTGGGCGGGAAAGCAGCACAAACAAAGAAATAAGAGGAGAGAAAAAGAGCCAAGGATGATAAAGGATATAGTGTACGGGAAAAAAAAAAAAAGAGGGCTTAGGGACACTGAACAATAATTAGGCGACATTGATTACTAGGTGACTTCAAAGCAATTGTAAGTGATCACATCTAATTAGCGGGTCGTACACATCTTGGAGGAGATAAAAGACAAATCATTCAATGGGCTTAAGTCAAGCCAAAGCCGCCAGTGTCTGCTGCCTGCTTGGCTATCTTCGGAATCGCCTCAGGGAAGTCCGACGGCACACCCGTTTAACCGACGTTGCTGAGAAAGGTAAATGCAAAGCCGTTTAGTCTTCCAGATGATTGTTCTTAAGAAGACTTCGAGTATACGAGCCCGATAAATAGACCAGACAACATTTCAGGTCTTTGATTGTTAGATCGTCAATGTAATTAAACAATCGATATAGAATGACTCTATTCATTGACTTTAATATCATCCATAAACATATTTAATAGGGTGCTTTGCATGTGTGCCATTCCGTCCCCCTCCACCATTTAGTCAGAGTGAGATCCACAATAATGCCGCAGCCGCGACGGTGCTCTTTTTGCCTCTTTTTTTGTCCAATTTGCCAGCTTGTTTATGCATCATTGGTTCTGCCGACATTCACGACACTGGTCAGGATCTCTTCGACCAGCACCAGCCCCCCCTTTTCCAGAGTAGTATAACAAGTACGTATCGCTGCGATGCGAGATCTGCGGTGCACAAAACAGAATTCGAAGGCATCCATATTAGGCACCAGAGATTTCGCGTTAGAACGATTACGGCCGATACGTTATGCTAACGTGCAGCCATCCGGCCGTGGGTGGCATACACACAAACTTTTATATTTCCTACACCAGCGGCGCCCAAGTCCAGTCCACGAGAGCCTCAATCCAGCCTGTTTTTTCCTTTTGTTTTGTTTTTAAGATGTCTTCCTCCTCCAACACGCTCTGCAGAAGCCTCATAACGATCTGGATCATTTGAATCTGGTGTGTTGGAGGGCCCTTCAGGATCGGACGCGGGCACCCCTGGTCCGTCACCCTTCGCCAGACGTGGCTGCAAATACCCTCAAATGAAATTAAAGTTGACACTTGACCGCACACGGATGTGCAAATCATCCATATGTTGAAAATAAGAAGGTTGTCCACAAGCCCGAACAGTTGCTTTTTTTTTTGCTGTGCATATTTGTACCAATATAAGAACATGACAAAACAACACTTTGTAGCTGACTCCCTTCAAGCGACATTTACTGCGACATCGAGTAAATGGTGCTTTCGAGGAACAGGCCAGGTGAAGAGTCTGGCAATGTTTCTTTCTCCTGTGGTGATAAATTACTACTTTGGTCACATTTAAGGTACCGTGCCGCGAAGCAAAACAGGCATGAACAAGCTACAGTGTACTGGCGCTGGGAAAGACAACGGTATTGAACTGCTTGCGAGGGAGTTGTGCGTCTATCCTTTGTAATAACGTTTGTCATTTAATTTGGCGAAGACTAAATTACCTTTCAAGTATATGAAAAGAAAACACTTAAGGGATAAACAGAAGTGGGCCTTCGAGTTGGTCAACAAAGCCCGTCATTATTGTCTCGAGAATCAACCCACGTGGAAATAATGAAAGGCAAACCCCCAGAGAGTGAATACCCTTGAACACCTTCTATTTGTCGACACTTCTCTCTCCCGCTTACGCAGTGTAAACCGACATCAACAACATAATAGGGGGGCTCTTTTATGTTCCATGAAAATCTAAGCGAGGGGCCAAATGGAATTTGGCGTGCAACAAAGTGGCTCAAAAGTCTCAACTTAATGAGCAATCTTTTAATAATGCTCTGTTTGCCAGACATGACGAAGCACATTTGCATAATCCTAAATGTAACGCCATTAAATTCACGGGATAAATAATAAATCACACACATTTACCAGACAAAGAAAAAAAAAACATCTTGATCAACATATCTTCAACTAAAGTTTGTGCATCGTTGCCAAAATGAAAACAAAAGAGTTTGTGTTCTATTGGTGGCTTCTTCAAGGCGGGATCTCCAACTCTCATTGGAGCAGTTCGCAACCGAGTGTGAAGCGGTTGGGATGAAAATCAGCACTTCCAAATCGGGGACTGTGATCCTCAGTCGGAAAAGGGTGCAGTGCCCTCTCCGGGTCAGGGATGAGATCCTGCCCCAAGTGCAGGAGTTTAAGAATCTTGTGGGTCTTGTTTACGAGTGAAGGTAGAACGGAGCGGGACATCGGCGGGCGGATCGGTGCAGCATCTACTGTGTTGCGGACTCTGTATCGGTCTGTCGTGGTGAAGAAGGAGCTGATCCAAAAGGCCAAGCTCTCACTTTACCGGTCGTTATACGTTCCTATGCTCACCTACGCTCACGAGCTGTGGGTCGCGACGGAAAGAACGAGATCCCGGATACAAGCGGCCGAAATGGGATTCCTCCGCAGGGTGTCTGGGATCTCCCTCAGAGATAAGGTGAGAAGTTCGGCCATCCGGGAGCGGCTCAGAGTCGAGTCGCTTCTCCTGCACATTGAGAGGAGCCAGGTGAGGTGGCTCGGGCATCTGATTAGGATGCCTCCTGGACGCCACCCTGGTGGGGCGTTCCGGGCATGTCCCACTGGCAAGAGGCCAGACTCGCTGGGGAGATGAAGTCTCCCGGCTGGCCTGGGAATGCCTTGGGATCATACCGAAAGAGTTGGAAGATGTGGCTGGGGAGAGGGAAGTCTGGGCTTCCCTGCTAAAGCTGCTGCCTCAGCGACCGGAACCTAGATAAGTGGTCCAAAACGGTATCGTATGGGGTTTGTGTTCTGAACAGTTTTTGGATAAACTTTGAATCTTTGAAGTAACAGTTTTTATAGTGCCCCCCCCCAAAAAAAAATCCAATTTTAAATTCTCCTCAGAAGGAAAGGGGAGAAAAGGCATCGTTGCTTCTAGTGGCAATACTTTATTCTATTATCATATGAACACGCGGTATCTTTTGGCAAATGCGTATTTTGGCACGGTGTCATTCATGCAAATCCTGTAAGAAGGTTGACCAAAATTGAGTGAGTCCCCGTGACTGACCTCGGAGCTTTGAGACCGGATTTGTGCCAAAATCCTCCACCAGACCGGGTAATTATGTGCATGCAAGTGGAGAGTTAACACGACGCATGAGCTGCTGGGTAGAGGACATGTTTGTGTGTTGTCAGTGACTTTAACCCTTTCTGTGTGGACATCAATGCAAACGAAAAAAAAAGACTTCCATGCCTTCTCATTATCGACACACCCGAGTCTATTTGACAGAAATGTAGGGAAAGTTGTGCTCCCGTTTTTAATTTCATCTCCTCCTGTGCGTAAATCCTAGCATGAGAGTGTTTCAATCCGACCGATGACACGAACACAGCAGTCATCTTAGCTCCGAGGAAGGAGTGTGCTTCAAACGGGAGCAGCAACACAACGCATCATGTGTATTATCCACATATGTGGCTGTTTAGCCGCAGGGGTGAAGGGAAATGATGGCTTCGGGCACAGATATTTACTTAAACACACTCGAAATATCAAGCGCAGCAGGCAAACAGTTCAAGTAAACATATTGACATGCGACATATTTAACCATGTGGTTCAGAGAAAGAGGACCAAGCTTCCTGGCTGCTGATAAACTGAGAGCAGGGCAAGATTAAGAATGGCGAAGAAGGAAAAAAAAAAAAAACTGCTGCTTGATGCTTAATTGTTCAACTGCCCTTGTGAAGAAAGTAGTCACGGGCGCAGCATGCAATCCTGGTGTGGGTGCTGCTAATCATTCCGTGCGTCCTCATCAATACTTTAGTGCATCTTTGCCGTTAACTTAAGTCTTGACTCAGCACTGACCTTGCTTTACCCTCATTTAAACCACTGCTAACTCAGCCCAAAACACAAAGTGGGAACCAGCTTATCAAGGTCTACATGCATCAATCGGCATTCATGAAATAATAATGAGCAAAGCAAAGGGTTTGCTTTGGGATCCATTTAAATAGTGAACATACAATTAGACACTGTATTGCAAAAAAAAAGAATTTGTTTTCATGCACTCAAAATGAGTTCACGCGCTCAATGTTGCTTTCTTGTTCCAGAATTTTGTGCCATCCTTGAATTGTGATTTTTATGCAAGAGTGCCCTTTGAGGTGGGGGAAAAAAAAATCGACAGCATGCGGTTAATAGATTGTTTGCTTCAAGCCCTTTTGTTGTTGAGTTTGGATCGTGGATCTTTTTTATACATGTAGTATGAATCAAAAGCGGATATTTTTGTGTACATATTTGTTTATATTGAAAATGGTAATTTTGTCATACATCTGGTTAGGAAGATTATGTGCTTATGTGCCCTGCCCCTTCCGAGTAGCACTGATCCAAAATTGTTGACCCCTCCAGCATTTAAGTTGCCCATCCCTGGTGTACATCATAACTTTAGAAAACCAAGAGTCATTTAACTTTGAGTTTGCTGTAGCTAAAATGAATTACTTTTGATTGAGGCGTTGTCATTCAAAATGAATCCCTGCCATTTGCATCTGTTTGCAGCCCTCACGCTGAATTCATCCACTATAAACCTGTCTACCCTTTATCCACATTCGTGACTTTCCACTACAACCGAAATCAAAATAATAAGAATTAAAAAAAAAAAAAAATAAACAAACAAGCAGGGTGGTAAAACCCCATCACTAATGAAACGCATAAAAGCTGAGAAGTGAACCAGAAAACAAGAAAAATATCCCTTTGGAATTGATAGTACAAGAGCCATTCTGGGATTAAAGGCTTTTCTCTGGCTCCCCAAAGCCCAGAACCAAGGCCAGATCTATGAAACGCGCGCATCTTCTATCAATACATGCAATGATTCACATATGCACACGCAGCAACCATCTGGATAACTTTTCTTTCCGTCTTCTCTAAACACAAGCACGAACACGCGGTCCTGTTTCCGTTCAAGGTGACCTCCTCGTTGCTTGCATTAGGTCAGCGGTGATGAGGTTTCTCAGCGAATAGGAAAGGCAAGAAGACAGCGTTACACTTGTGTTCCTTCAAAGAAGCTTCAACGGGCGGTGCTTTGCTGCAGCGTGCAAGCGTTATCTGGCCTGCCCCCTCTGACTCTTCACACATTGAATGCCAGCCTTTTTCACTGGAGCAAAGCCCTCAACCCTGCCGTTTAGCTGGATTTTGACTGATTGGCAATTGTGTTCCATTGCGATCTCAGCGCTTCCAGCGACTTCATCCAGTCAAGTCAAGTCGCATTTATTGACCCAGCCCTTAATCACAAACAGTCTCAAAGGGCTTCACGTGCCCACAGGCGACAAGTATTCATGACATCCCCCGACCTTAACCCCCAGGAGGGCAAGGAAACACCCCCCCACCCCCCAACCCCCCAAAAAAGAATAAACCCAACTGGGGAAGAACGAAAAACCTTGAGAAGGGGCCGCAGATGGGAGAATCCCCCTTCCAGGATGACCAGGCTGCAATGGATACTAAGTGGGCAACATTTGACACAATATTGGTAGACAAATGTGTGTTAGAATGACATAAAAGTCCATTTAAAGTCCAAGATGAAAACAAGCTGAATAATCGGCCCAGTTGGTCAATGAAGAAATCGGCCTAGCAGCGCCTCCGAGTGGTCAACCCAGCTCCCGTGTCAAGCTTTGTTTTTTTCCCCCAAAACAATAATCAAGAGTTCATTGTTTTGATTTGTACCTCGCTACGATCTTCGAATGCACTCTCTCCTAACTCCATGCTAGCCCGCAACTCCTCCCCCTCTACTTCTTCGGCAGCATGATGCTGGCTGATCGCTGCCACCCGCTGGTCAGATCTTTAATGATTTCCAATGCGGAAAAGCCCGATTCAGAGCCAAGGGCTGCGTCAGAACCCTTCTGTACACGATAACGCAAAAGAAGGTAAACATGCGTCATGGGTAGGCGGCCGTAGTGATTTTCAAGACGTGTTTATACGTTATGGAGAATAAAAGAGTTAAGTGTGTCCATGGTGCATTAACAATCCGCCAAACCAGATTCGGCAATAATTAGCAAGCCCATACAAGAAAACAATCAAGTGCAATCTCTTTTTCTAAAGGCGAGTAACATCAAGAAGGGCCTTTTGTAGAACAGTCGAAATAATCCCCCCCACCACCACCACCACAAAAAAAAAACAAAAAAAAAAAAACATTGACATTTAAAGACACATGCAACGGGCTGCCTGGCTTTTAATCGCCTCCCATCCCCGCACACCCACACGACCACTTACGGCTCTCCACCTGGGAGTACACGGACTCAAGATGTCGGTGTGACACTTTTCCGGCAACGTGCGAGAGAGCTGTTTTCACTTACTAATCTGGACAGGGAAGGAAGGAGAGTCACGGAAAGGAAGGAGGCAAAGAAAGCCGCAGCACTCCACAATTCCATTCATCATCGACGACGCAGCGTTGAGAGCGTATAAATAGCAAGATCTGCTCCGAGTTAACATTGAGCCAGTGCTTCTTCCGTGGCACTTTATTCATTAAGACCGTGTGCAGAGATCAATATGGCAGACGTATACACTGTACTGTTGACAAGATAATCTCATCATTATGAATTTGGCTCGGGTCGTCAGTAACATGAGCAATCGCAACATTTATCAGCAATGACAAGTGCCAGGAGAGAGAAAGGAGGGGAAAAATAAAAAGGTTGAAACGAGAGCTTGGAAATGAGAGAGCTCGCTTCCCGATATCCTTTTTATTAAGGCTCAAAAGCAAAAGACGATCAAATGTTGCGTTTCAGGACAAAATATTGCATTGTCAATAAGAAACAGAACAGACGAGGAATTGATCGGAAAGTTAAAAGCCCTCTCTGAGATATAACGCTGGTTTGGGACCAATTGAGTGAATCGGTGTAATGCAATAGAAAACGATGAGACATATACCGCGTTTTCATACTCCATTAGCATTTGCCGTCATTGCATTCAACCCTAGAAGGTAGGAAATGGGGAACAAACAAAAAAAACGGGCGAGGGGTTTGTTGTTTTCTGCCGAGCCGCCAGCCTTTTGTTTTGGCAATACCGTGTCGACGTGCCGACTCAGGCCGATTTTGTTGCTATAAACACATAACAGTCACAGCAAAGTACCAGGGGCTGTCATTTCCCTTCAGACACGCAGAAGGCTTTAAGGCGCGGGAGTCACATTTCAAACCGGGATCCACATGGAAGCAGCAGACAGTGCGAACGGCGGGGTTAGCACCACCTCCCAAACACCCGTTGCCGTGGGCAAAAACTCGCCTGCCTCCTCGAAAATACTCTTTCGATGGCACTCGTCGTTAATTTCAACACTCGGCAAACGTGATTGAGACCAACATGTCTTCATGTGGGCAAAGAGCCATTTTGTTTTGACATATACTGGCGAAATTCGAGCAAATGAGATGATTTTCATGGTACAGTATGTCCAGTCGATCAATTAATCACATCACTGATGGAGCTGGAGAAGCGCTTAGCAATAAAAGACAAGGACAAGGACGGCGCGAGGGATAAATCATTTCCTTCAACTAATGAGGGAGAAGGTGAGAACAGATCCCCATAATTCCTTCTTGCAGCCGCATGGTGTTTCGGTAGAGGCACATGTCTAGAGGGCAGAGTGTTGCTCTCTCGCCTTGAACCGACGCCAAAGCACTGCGGAGTGAGATCCACTTTCTTTGACTTTGAAAGTGTCTGATTTGCAACTCGCTGCCCCAACTACTGCCAGTTCGCAGAGTGCATTGTCCGCATCGTTGGCCTTCCGTGTGCTGGTGTGAACATGCAAAACCAGCGAAAGCCACGATTTTTCCCGCTCCAGCGAGAGCCACGATTTTTCCCGCTCGCCCTGCATTTACTGCGCGGGCAGTCGTAAACGGCATTTTTACGCTAGCGCCAGCCAATCACAAACATCATTTCATGCTTATCGCGGCACAACATCTGAAGCCCGCCAACGACAAACATCCAACAGAGGCATACTTGCATTTCATACACCACAGGGAAATTAGAGTGAAATAATGAATCATCCTCTGTTAGTTTGGATTTACAAAAAAGAGGATCTCAACCAGAGGGAGGTGTTGTGCAGGTCGTACTGAGCAAAAATTGTGACGGCGCATCCAGTTTTCCAGCATGTGAAACAACACGACACAACACTGTTTTCGTCCATCATAAATCGTGAGATGATTAACACACTGGTGTTCCTGGAAAACTTTTTGTCATGTTAATCCTCCAAGCCCCCCGCCCCACAAACACACACACACACACACACACACACACACACACACACACACACACACACAAAATTGTGACGGCGCATCCAGTTTTCCAGCATGTGAAACAACACGACACAACACTGTTTTCGTCCATCATAAATCGTGAGATGATTAACACACTGGTGTTCCTGGAAAACTTTTTGTCATGTTAATCCTCCAAGCCCCCCGCCCCACAAACACACACACACACACACACACACACACACACACACACACACGCACACGCACGTATACACAGTTATGTTATCAGTAGAAGACTTCCAAATATTGCACTGTTGTGTCACTTTCCACCAGTTGCAGCATATCTGTTTTTTTTTGTTTGTTTTTTTTTCCAAGCAGTCGCAGTGAAACGTTTGATGCCGACTTTATTGGTGAGTTTATGTGAATGTTGATGACTGACGATTAGTTCAAAGTCGTGATGGGAAAACGAAGCTTCAAATTTTGCTTCATGAACCAATTGTGTGTGGGTTTTTTTCTAACTCTTCTAGAATGCAGTCTCTGTTCGACATTGGGCTGAAAGCACGCTGACTTGCCAGTTCTTAAAACCGGGAAACCAGGTGGAAATGGCTCTTTGAGTGTCAAAGGTTGCTGACCCCTGGTCTATACCGATCAAAAATTGTGCAGCTCCATCATCTGGCTGGAGAAGGACCCCACGAGTCGCGAAGGGGTAAATGATCCCTTGGAAAGGCCATTCCAATTAAAGGAACCAGCAAGATCAGTACTTCAACCTAGCACTGCTAGCGAGATCACCTGTGTCACTGTAGCCTATATGTTGACTGTCAACACACTTGGCAGCACAATTCGAGATTCCCGCACAGTCAATGTTTTGTTCTCGTGATTTATGTGACCTTTGGTGGTGCTATTGACTTCTTGGCTGCCTTGTTTGAGCAAAATGCCAGCTGGGCGAGGGTAAATGCCTCGGGTCTCCTGGGGATATCAACATTTCATTTGGTCACATGCATCAGTGTTTTTTTTTTTTTTTTTTTGTGTGTGGATGAAATTGCAAAACCAGCAGGAGCTGAGGGGTGTTTGTATTAAATAAGAAGACAAAGTGAAAAATCAGCAGCTAAAAAGGAAAAGGATACATCTGGGATTGGTAAAAAACAAAAAAAAATAATAATAAAATAAAATTTAAAAAAAAAAGAAAACGGGGGAAATAATGGGACGTACAACAAAGTCATGCTGTCTCAGTCGGTGGCAGTTAAAGACAATTCAAATCACACCGACTCCAAATACAAAGCGGCCAAAGGTTATTGACTTGAAACTCGGGCGTCAATAAATTAGACAGCGCAGCCTTGAAAATCCACTTCCCTTCCTCCACGGATACACTGCCAAGGCAGTTATTATCATGGCCATGTCATCTCCAATAGGCTGCTTCCTTTTGAACTCAGCTAATTGCTTTAATGTGTCCAGCCCATTTGAGTCTCACAGAGGCCAACTTGTGTTCTCATATCCTGTCTCTTTCTTGACACTTGTACAACACAAAGTGTCTTTGTTCTCAACCTTTACCAGATCAGGAGGTCTTTCATTTTAATGAAATTACAAAATGAATGTCCGACAAGACCAACCTCCCGATCGAGGCTAAACTCGCACGGATGCGAAAGAGTCAACGATCACGTTTCATTAAAATGATTTGAAACAGCTTTTGGTCAAAGAATTGCGATCCGACAGCCAACATATCCTCTCTCGTGGCATGTGAAATCAATCAAACTGTAGTTACCTGTAAGGGGCAATGTACTACAGACATGTTAGTCTATAAATTTCTATCTAATAATGTGCAAAAATAAAAAATGCAGTATTTCAATTTCAAAAGTCCTTTTGTCATAATGACAGTTTTAGGCACACACGGTGAGTCAATTATCGTCACTGCTTCATTTATCTACATTACTTATTTAAGTAGTGGCATGGTGAGCGACTGGTAAGCACGTCCGCCTCACAGTGCAGAGGCGCGGGGTTTGATTCCAGTTTCCTGTGTGGAGTTTGCATGTTCTCCCCCGTGCCCGCGTGGGTTTTCTCCGGGTACTGCGGTCTCCTCCCACATTAAAAAAAACATGCGTGGCAGGTGAACGGAACACTCGAAATTGTCCCGGGGCGTGAGTGTGAGCGCAAATGGTCGTTTGTCTGTATGTGCCCTGCGAGTGGCTGGCGACCAGTGCAGGGTGCCCGAAGAGAGCTGGGATAGACTCCAGCAAGCCCGTAAGGAT
Organism: Hippocampus comes; assembly: GCF_001891065.2. Classification (NCBI taxonomy): domain Eukaryota; kingdom Metazoa; phylum Chordata; class Actinopteri; order Syngnathiformes; family Syngnathidae; genus Hippocampus; species Hippocampus comes. Next base: position 314,580 of record NW_017805745.1, on the reverse strand, counting down.
CAGCGGATTAGAAATTGGATGGATGGATGGATGGATGGACTATTTTCACTAATTTGATTTGCAGGAATCTTTCAAGAATAAATAAATGAGAATAAACTCACTTGCACCTGAGTCCTTTTATTCACATTGATTGAATTTCTGTGAGCTTGGAAAATCTATCTTCAAAAACGGAGTTCAAGGGAATATAAAATATTTGTAAATATGAGTCAGAGCAGGACTTTTGTGGGCGCTTCAAAACAGAAGACAAAACAGAGCAGTGAGTTAATGTAAATACTAATAAGATCTCACATCCCCCCCCCCCTCCACAGCCGAGTAGCTGCTTAATTTACACTGAAAACAAGCTTGTCTGGTAGTCTGCCAGAAAAAAAGAAAACAGTAATAGGAATTGAATAAACAAACATGAACTGATTTTTTTTTTTTTTAAACAATGAGATACTTTCCCTTATGTCCCCAAAGAAACATTCTACAGCCTCACAACTATCATAAGGGATTTAGGAATACGTACTGTATCGAGAAAAGCGAAATGAAGCAGTTATACGATACCCGCATTCTGGCTCTTAACAAGTCAAATGTGGGAGTACGTGAGTGACTTTGAAACAACTGCCAAGTCTGTTCTAAAAGTACACTTAGTTTTCCCAGGTAACTTTATATATTTTATCCCATCCCACCGGAGGCTCCGGAGGAGAGCGGCTATCTTAAGATGAAGGGAGAAAGAAAAATTAAATAAAGAGTGTTTTTCTAATCCATTGCCTCAGTGGTCTCTCAAGTGTGGGAGCAATTTCAATATAATATATGGCAGAGGATGTGATAAGACACGGCGCTGTTATGCACATCAGTGTGTTTGCGTGCTTAAGTGTGTGTGTGTGCCTTTCTGAGAGGAAGGGTGTTTCAAGGTTTGGACAAATGCAAGATTGTCACGCTCACAAAAGAGAAGAGGCTCTGGCTCCAAAGGACTAAATCCTATGCCTGGAATACACAATGAAATTACACCCACCCACCCACGCACATAAATCTGCCTGAATTATGCAGACGGAGACCATTCCTGGAAGAATTCATTTTAAACATCCACTCCGGCAACAATGTTGATATGCATACGCACAACTATCACAAATCAAAAGAGGGCTAAACAATACCAGAAATTCACGCGGTTCTAAATTATGATATTCTCACAGTTGGTTTAATTTTTAACACTCATTTTGGAAAAAAAAAAGGTTCAGTAATTGCTGGATGTTTGTGATTGAAATTAGATGGCGTGAATTTTAAACATGGCTTGAAAATCAGGCATGTTGCTGCTAGTATTAGGCAAGTACATGTACAACCCTTCCCTAATAGCAAGGGGTGAGAACCACAATTAACTTGGAAAAACTGAACTGAAACTCACAGCAGAACGCTGCCACCTAGAGGCAGCGTAAACTGCCTCAGTGTGGCATCTGTCAGCGTCTCCCATTTGTACCACTTGCAGCCCCGTGACCTTAAAATTGCAGTCTTTCATGTCCATTCAATTAAAATGACAATGTATCCAAACAACGGATGTGATCATTTTACAGCCGACGAAACAACATCTCCACAACCTTGGAGAAAATGAGTGCAATTTCCCCAAAGAGTCAGCAAGTGCTGAAACGTAACAATGCGAAATAAAATCCCCCACCTGTATTGGACACGGGGCACAAGACATGACAGAGGGCATGCTCTTGAGTCACAGCAATCCCTTCTGAGCATTGAGGAATTTCGCAACAGATTGGCTTTAACCTTCATCCTGCGCTAAGTAATTCTCTCAACGCCTTAAGCAGTATTAAGCGTCATTACTGTGCGTATCATTCATCTACTTATCCCAGGAATTCTCCTTGCAAATAGAATGAAGCTCTCCACCGGTCTGGTTGCTGGTCCAGTTGTGACTATGATCGGGGCAATCCAAGCTCTGCTGATATGGTTATGTTAGGGCTGCAGCTATTGATTATTTTGAGGTTTGGGTATCCTACTGAAAATTATATTGGATTAATGGAAAAAAATTAAATTCGGTATATTTTTTGCTTGGTTATAAATATCAAAGACAAAAATAAAACATTTCCACTTATTAAGAAATGCCTAACTGGGTTTCATTTTTTGATGATCAAAATGTGTTACATACATTTACAAAGTGATTTTCCTCACTGGAAACAATGGGATTTTAGTCATCTTCCTCCATATATTTTTGCCCATGAGACAAAGGGACATCAGAATCATGAGAGTGATTTTGCCAGCTAAAACAACACACTTCACTGAACCTGATTTGTTCAAAAGCGATCAGAAGGAATGGCAACCATGTCAGGCCGTCAGCATCAAAGTGTGCAGTCATCTACGTCTGTTAAACCGTCTTGAAAAGTAATCTCGCAAGCCTATATGGGGCACTTTAGCGCTGCTAGCCACTAACGCTGCAGCTGGCGCTAAATGATGGCGACTGGCGCCGTACAATACATTGTCAGCGTAATTAAGTCATTATTTTAATTGGCGATTGTATTGTCAATGTATTATTTGGTAAGGTATGGTTTATTTTGAAGGCCTTCTCACCGTGTTGACGACGTGTTACTGTCACGCGTAGCATAAACCATTGTTGCTGCGGTTAGCTTGATTACTTCTTCCTGACACAAGCAAATAAGCGGCAGAAAAAAAATGCCTCGAGCCATTTTATGAACCGAGGTACCCGGATTACTTGAAGACTCGTTTGTGTTATTGTCCTCTCTCTAGGCAAAAGTCCAAGCGGTGCCTGTAAACATCATGAGAGACCAAGAGGAGTGTTGTGAGTGCTGGTGAATGCAGGTGCCTGTCAAACCAGCTCTACAAAGTTGCTCTCGTGAAAGTGAATGAGCAGGCGTATATCTCTTCCGCTTGATACATTTATTGTCCCTTCACTCGCAACTGTACTGACAGATGGGCCGTGGGGCCCGAGGATCGATGAAGGAAGAATTTTGTCTTTGTTTCCTGACATCTTTTTCCGTCGCCACTTTGCTCTGACTCGGGTTACTTCCTGTCCACATGAAGGGAGAATGGTGGCAGGGTGGAAAAGAAAATGATCTGCTTCTGTACAGCCTCTGAAGAAACTTAATGCCTCAAGGCATCTCTCTCTACATTGGTTTCTCTTGAATAATACAATAGAGCACCCTACATAGCTCACACTTTCAGGGGACCCACTTAAAAGAAGATACCACCGTGTGCTTTGTTGCTGCTCCTACTAGTTTTCCCGACGACAGTCGGGAGACGGATGAGAAAAGAGTGCGTGCAATGAGTGTGCAGAAAATGTAACGTGGTATAATTCATCATCACCAAATTAGAAAGGAAACAGCCAGAAATGACCCTGTCGCCCTGATGAGGAAGTCCTACGAATGCTCTTTGTGCTGGCCTTTGCCCTTTGCAGCTGGCTCATAATAGAAGCCTGGTTGAGAGTGAGAACAACAGACAGTGGCTTTCCTCCCTGGTGGGAACACGTCACAGTTGATCACGGTCAAGATCACAGAAATGTCCAGCTCATATAGGGGGCTACAAATAACAACAGACAGCTTAACTAAGAGACAAATGGCAAGACAGAAAGAACGAAAGAAAGAAAGAGAGAAAGAAAGTCTGACTTGGGCTTGCATAACGCAAGTTAGAATATTAAAATATTTAAAACTATATCTCATGTTTTGCAAAGATACCGACACTTGAAGTAAGCAATACAAACCATGACGAGAAAAAAGTAAACAAACACAAGACCTGGTCTGTTACAACTGACCATTGTCTGACCATTACGTAGCGCTGCAGGTCTTAAGCCCCGTCTGACACAACAGATTTCTAATGAGCTTAAGGCCAAAAGACTCAGAGAATTTCACACATTAGAGACTTACAGACCTACATAGTCCCCACAAAGATGCTTAAAGTAGCTGGAAAAAATATGTTCAATCTGATAATCTCTTCATGGTTAATTCAAAACATTATTAATTGTGAGTCTTCCGCTAGTAGCAGTTAGCAAATACCAGTTTGCGTCATTCGGTCTCCCTGTAAGGAATGACCGCATTTGTTTTATTTATATATCCTCCTTAGGTTAGTTGAAAACTCCCAACTGCCCATCCATGCGAACCTGAGTATGAATGGCTGTTCGTCTATAAGTGTGTTGCATTTAGACCAGGCTGTCTCGCCCAAAGTCAGCGGGGACCGATCCAATTACCCTCAACCCTAATGTGAGCAAATTGTTTAAAAAAAGAAATAATAATAGATGTACAAGTATACATTGTAGAAATGGTTATAATTAGGATAATGCAACCTTTGAAAATGTAAAGCGTCTGTGTCAGACTGAGCAGGAACGTATGTAGATTTTAGTCACAAATCGCTAATTGTCGGGGCGAGGGGATGATTTGAAAAGCTTGCCGTGATGTATTTCAAACGCAAATAATTTGTGCGGCTGTCACTAGATCCCCTGTGAGAGGGGACGGGACTATCTAATCCATCTAATGATCTCTCCTCCCCGTCTTATGTTTCTGTTCCGTACTCTACTGCCTCTCTGTGCCTTTGGTTTCGCTGTCTTTCATTTTACAAGACAAGACCTGGATCCTTCACAAGGGTAGTCACGTGGGAGCGGGCATAACAGTGTGGGAGAGTAGGGCAATTCCCCTTACCTGTATGATGGACATGCGGTTAGTAGGTGTGTCTGTAGTGCTGGTGACTGGGCCTGTGAAGCTGGTGTGGCATCCCACGTGGCCTTGGGGCACGCTGAGGTTATTGGAAGTGGGCTTAAGGTACATGACCTCTGATCTCGGTGAGCTGAGTGGCAGGCGTGTCTGATAGTCAAAGTACATGGGAGAGGTGGCCAAGGAAGGGCTGCTTACCACGTTCATCACATTCATGGCATCCCGCTCCTCCACCTCGCTTTGCACCAGCATGATGTCGTTCTTGTTAATCTTCTTTTTCTTGCCTTTCCCGAGCTGTGGGTGGGAATACTCTGCAATGCGACAGTTATAGGTCCGTATCTCCTTGTTTTCCCTCTTGCACTTGACCGCGATGGTGACCATGGCAGCGAGAAGCATGATTGATATTATGCTGAGAGTTACAATGAGAGGCAGCGACATGTCCCAGTTCTGATTGCCGTCGACGTGCAGCAGTCCATCAGCCGGCTGTCCATCGGAGGCCTTAATGATCAGCCGAGCGGCAGCGGTGAGGCTCGGCTTGCCGTGGTCTGATACGCGGATAATCAGCTCCACAATGGGGTTTACGTTGTCCCAGAAAGGGTGGGCCGTTCGCACTTCTCCAGTCACTGGGTCTATATCGAAAAGGTGCTCTTCGTTCCCATCTGAGATCTGATAGGTGAGCCTCCCGCTCTCGCCGTAGTCGTTGTCCACCGCTCTCACGGTGGTGACAATGTAGCCGACGCCAACATTCCGCGGTACGTGGATTTCAGCCGTATCGTTTTGCAGAAGGGGCAGAACGATGACAGGTATGTTATCATTGACATCCAGAACGCTGATGCGCACTGTCGCGTTGCTCTCTAGGTGCGGCGATCCGGCATCTCGGGCGAGAACCTTGAAATCAAAATATTTGATTTGCTCATAGTTGAACGACCTCACCGCATATATGGCTCCGTTGGCGGCGTTGACATTTACGTAAGTATTGACATCACCGCCACTCACGTTGGAATTAATGATGCTGTAGTACACCGTGCCGTTCTGGCCGAGATCCGGGTCATGAGCAAGGACTGAACCCAAGAACTCGCCGGGAATGTTGTTCTCTGGGATTTGGAGAAGGTAGACGGCCTTGGTGAAGCGGGGGACGTTGTCGTTCTCATCCAGAATCTTGACAGTGAAGGATTTCGTGGAGTTGAGGGGGGGAACGCCATTGTCTTTGGCCACGATGGTGACATTATACTCATCCTGCGCCTCTCTGTCCAGCGGCCTGTCTGTCACCACCGTGTAGAAGTTGTCATAGTTCTCCTCCAGTTTAAAGGGGACATTACCCAGCACTCTGCATTGAAGCTGCCCATTCCTGCCGGAGTCCTTGTCTGTGACACGAACCAGCGCAATAACCGTGCCCGGAGGTGCCGCTTCGCTGATGGCTCCCTGTCTTACGGACACAAAGCCGATAGAGGGCCAGTTATCATTCCTGTCGAGCACTTTAACGGTGACTTTACAATGGCCAGGGATCGGATTGGGTCCGAGGTCCTTTGCCTGGACGTCAATCTCAATAACTGGGCTCTCCTCATAGTCTATTTCGCCTTGAATCTTTATGACCCCTGTTCGGGAATCTATTGAGAACAGCTCCCGGATTCTTTCTGGGGCATAGCCGCTAAAAGAATAGACAACTTGGCCATTGTTGCCTTCGTCGGGATCCGTGGCATTCAAATTTATCAGGACTTTACCCGGAGGTGAATTTTCAGGAATTTCAACAACGTAGGAGGGCTGGTCGAACACGGGGCTGTTGTCATTTGAATCAATCACTTTAACATTGATCTGCATGGTACCCGACCTTGGATATTCCCCGCCGTCAGTGGCTGCCAATATGAGAGTGTGATGGCTTCTTTCTTCCCGGTCTAGTGGCCTTTGAATAACCAATTCTGGGAACTTGGTTCCATCCCCTCGGGATTTTACCTCCAAGGAGAAGAGATTGTAGTCGTCGCGCGTGATCTGATAGGTTTTCAGTCCATTTTCCCCCGCATCTGGATCATGCGCACTGGTCAAAGGAAAACGCGTCCCTGGAACTGCATTTTCAGATATGTCAATATCAATCTGATCCGAAGGGAAAACGGGCGAGTTGTCATTAATGTCTTGGATGTCTATTTTAATCATGCAGATCTCCTTGTCGTTGGCAAACACTTCCATCGAGAGCTGGCACTTGGGGTTTCTCTTGCACAACGTTTCTCTGTCAATGCGTTGCTTTGTGTAGAGTAGTCCACTCTGGGGGTCAACATTGATGAGATGCGGTGCCGAATTCTCCAACACCCTGAAGTTGGCTTTCTTTCCTTGCCCTCCCGGCCCAGTCTGCTCCAGTCCAAGTCTGGCATCTTTGGCAATGTTTCCAATGACAGTTCCCGGACCTTGTTCCTCTGGGACAGAGTAAGTCAAGTTTTTCAATGTCAGGGCTTGAGCCCATAAGAGGAGGAAAAAGAAAATGGAAAGATGCATCCCCACTCTGAAGTAGTGGCAAAAAGATGGGGGGTAGGGGGATTCTCTCTCTTCTGCCTCTGACCTGTTGATGTGTTGTTAAATCTGGCAATTATTACTTAGGATCAAATGAAGAGTCCTGTTCATCACGTGAGGTCTTGACATTGGTCTTGGTAGATTGCGTTTGATCGGTTGCGCTCCTCCTCTGCCTCTCCCAGCAATCTGCGGCGCTGAATGCCTAATTCATATTCCGCGGAGCACTCGGACTCATCTGAGCAATAATCATGAGCCACTCTCCAAATTGAACACTCATTGTGAGCAAAAATGGATAACCACCTAGAAGAAAGCACAAAGAAATAGAGACATTATCCGAATGGCACTTTGTTGGTGGAAGGTAGACAGAAAATATTGGAAATTCTACCTGGGAGAAATAAAATCCGCGATTGAGCCAACATTGAAACTGGGTTCGTATGAAATTCATCTCCACAATTACGGGTGGAGCTTGCCAATTAGTTAACCTTGGGAAGACCCCCCCCCCCCACACACACACACACACACAGTTCCAGTTCTGATTCACTGATAAACAATGATTCCCCTTGAATGTCACTACTTACATCAAGAGCCAGTTGGCCTTTCTACCTGGCCATTCATTATGCTGAAAAAAATATCAGGATGAAAGCTGTCTTAACTTTAATGATATGGTGACTATGCGGGCATACAACAGGAGATGGCCTTTTGTCATGGTTATTCGAACAAGTGAGTAGAAAATGAGCCTCTTACACGCATTAACAAATCCGCATAATCCGGATATTTAAAATGAGCCTCATAAAAATTCAAAAAACGAGCTGCCAGCCATCAGCACAACCGTGTAATTCTCTCCTCTGGTGTTCTGTGTCTTTCTCTGCAAGACTCAACTGTAAAAGCTGTTGCTCCGCATGCTCCCTCCGAAAAAAAAAAAAAAAGATTTCTAAATCCCGAGAACACACACGACACTCAAAAACACGATTTAAGGACAGACTAACACACACGCACATACAAACGGTAACTTACCCATATTACTTGAAATCATAATCCCAAAAAGAGGAAAAATGTAAAGATCCAAAGTCAGTTCCTAAATGGGTTTGGGTGATTTTGACCCCCTTGAATGAGTGCGTATCCCTTTTGGTTTGCAGGTTACAGTGCACCGCAGTGTAAATAAATTAAGACGGCTTCGGAAAAGTCTGACTGTGATGTCAATGAGCTGAAGTCCTCTCCTCTGTGTGATTAGGATGCAGGGGGGCTCGCCTTCTGCCGACAGTGAGTCACCTTCGTTCAACAAACGATAGGCATCCAGATGTTTTGGCAAGGTAAGATCCAAAGGGAAAAGGGCAACCGGTCAGTGGTTTCTCCCCGTTTCCACTCAGTAACAGCAGCAGCGGCGGTGTCCTTGTCCGGCGTCCTCATTCATCCAAAGTGCGGAGGAGCGGAGAGGCAACAGTTCGTCTGCATACTGCATTCAACTCACTGTGCTGTTCCTATCAAACCGGTGAGTGGTCGGCTGTGCAAAGCACGCTGTTTCAAAAGTGTGTTGTGCACGTTTTGGACGGGTCCTGAGCACAAGAGCGCCTCCGAGCAAAGAATGAAGTCCGCGCACGAAGGCGCTGCATTAAAATGTTGTCTGCGCTCGAGAGGCAGCCAATCGCTTTCAGGAGGTGGGGAAAGAAGGAGGGATTCAAACGCAACCACCAGCCCGGACTACAAATGACGGGCGGGCTCGTTGGCCACCCGCACTACATGTTATTTTTCAAAAAAAGGGTTAGGGTTAAAAAAAAAAAAAAAAAAAAATCCAACACCTCATTACTCACTCAACTTCATTGTTGTTACGATCCAGGAAGCCAGCAGATGTCTGTGCCTGCGTGGCCCGGGAAAGAAATGTCCGTTAAGCCGTTAGGCAACAAGAAACGATTTCAGTGTCGCTTTTTCAACACATTTGTAAACACACACTTTTGTTTAAAAAAAAAAAAAAGCTCTATCGTTTTTAAGCGCAGGAGGAAATATTTTTTATAAAAATATCAGTGGTTTTAGTTATGCTCTGCTAATCTATTTTTTGTTGATGATACAGAAATGAAAATGAGAAAATGAAATGAGACCTGGAAATTGATGTGAGATGCAAAGAGTGAATTGGTAATTCTGTAGTGAGCGTAGGTGGCTGAGTTTATCTTCGTCAAATGTAATTCATCAGCTCTTGATGGCAATGAAAGGCACTGAATCTTGAGGTGTTCATTTTACAGTGATGGCAGCATCCATCCATTCATCCAACACTCTGGAAGTGAACATCCGCCATTGAGTCACAAGGAGTTTTAAAAAAAATTGCAGAAACCAGGACATGCAAGGACTGCTCTTACAAACCTTTCTGTGGTAATAGAAAAAAAAAGTATGCGCTGTACTGAATATGTGTAGCCTGTATGCGATAGGAGGCAGCAGTAGCGTCGTTAGGCCTATTTTAGTGGGCTTTACCCACTCTAAAACATTCTTAACCCCGCTTTAAATCGATCTAAAAAGGAAGTTGCTCCTCTCGTGGGCTAAACCCGCACCCTGTTCATAAAACCCTGTGAGCTACAGTAACACGAACCAGTATTTTTGCATCAAACTACACTAGCACTTACCTTGGATTCATGTATTCACTCCTATTTACACTACAAGATTATTAAATTCAAGGTGGTAAAAATAATGTATTGTTGTATGCCTGTCAAAGCACGTTTTGAATTGATTACTGCATTTCAGCAACTTAATTAACTAATAATGTAATTCAGGCAGGAAAAAGAAAACAGACAGTCGACGTGCAGTGGTATGAGTGAGCGATAGCTTTTTCATCGCTTAACCGTAATGAGAAAAACTCCTACTCGAAAAAAAAGGGACGGATAGAACACTGAACGTTAGCACTTGTGCATATTCGAAAAATAGAGCCTTTATTTTTTTTTCTTGACTTATTTACAAAATTAAATTTGTGCTCTTGGTCAACAGTAACAACTAGCTAAAAAAAAGCCAGCTTCTACTCCTGAGAGAGAGAGAGAGTGAGTGAAAATTCATCCGGATTTGTGACCCTCTTACCTGCAACCCTGAGTTTACATTAATAGGCAGTGTCTACACCAAATAAATCACATTTTAAATATTGTACCATTGAGCTAAGCTGAATTGATCAAGCCTTTGATAGTTTATTAGCTACTATTTATGAACATGTGGCAGAGAACCAGAAGAGTTTATTTTGGAAAGAGTTTTGAAGCCAAAATGTCCTCCAATTATGGAATGATGCTCAATCGTGAAGGCCGCCCAACCGAGATACTCGGCTGTCAACCTTTTTGACCTCTCAGCTTGACACGAGCCAGTGACAAGCGTCGGAATCATTCATTAGTCTCATGGCGACTAACACGCATTATTAAACAGTTGTTGATGTGCAAATGCCACGCTGTTGATAAGTGATGAAAGTAAATGTCACATCGCTGTCCCGATCTGCATATAACGTGTGTGCTGTGTTGTGCGTCGAAACGTGAGGCATCATGACATGCTCCTGTGTGTACCTGATGCCCTCTGCAAGTCACCCGGGAATTTCTAGAATCGCAGAAGCAGAGATGAGATGCCGAGCTCCAACATGCTTTTTACAATATGATTAGCATCTCGTGGGGGGGGAAATCAGTCAATTTAACCTTGAATGAAGTCACGTAATCCTCTTTCCTTTGAATCACATTGCTGGAAAAGAAGATTCAAATGTGCTGGTTTTTCCCAGTACAATGCTTTGCAGCACATTTGAATAATGACTGACTTTTTTCCTCAGAAATAAACCCAGCCATTTGCAGATTTTTTTTTCCAAGCCACCAATTGAATTAACTGTTGATTAACTACAGTATTAACTAATTTCATGTCAAAACATTAAATTACATTTGCAAAAATCATATTTTTTAGTGCCAAAATGTTAAGTTACGTAATATATATATATATATATATATATAAAATAAAGGGCTTTGCGCAGCTCTTTCGTAAGCATCAAGGCTTTGGGGATTGAATTTCAGGATGAGAAATCTCCACTTAGGAATGGTAGGAATGGTTTTGATCAGATCTTAGTCCACACATCGTGTGAGTTCGTGTAGATACGATGGCCATCCCACGTGGCAAGGCGGCGTGCGAAAGCAGTGTGGTGGTGAGAACATGGATAAAGTTCAACGTTCATGCAAAGTTGGTGCATCGATTATGCATCAGTGCAGTGTTTTTATTGCAATAAAACGTTATTTTGCAATCAAAGTGCCCTTTTTGTGTTTCATGCTTTTATAGCTTCAGAACTTGTTTTCTTTTGGCCTCAAAAATGGCTGCCACCGGCTCAAAAAACGGCTGGCATTAAATGAGTTAAAATACAAATACATCACTGTGCTCAAAAGCTAACGCAAATTCCAGATCTTTTGTTTCAGAAAATTCATTCATTGGATTCTATGTATCAGCCGATCATTTCATCACTTTTCATTGGTCCACTGTGAGGTGTTTGGACAATTTATTGGTCAGATGTGACGAGACTATGGGTAAATTTACAGGTGGCTTGAAGCTCGTTCGTAAAAAAATAAAATTTAAAAAACCATGAATAAACTGCGCCGTATTAAAAGCCACAGGGTCGAAAGTGTGGGGGAAAAAAAAGTAGCCGCTTACCATCCAGATAACTCGGTGCACTCGTTGTATTGTACAATATGGGTTAATGCAGTTATGCAAGGTCCACGAATGTATATCGTACATGTAAAAACATGTAGGTATATTTTAAAATAAATACAAAAACTAATTTGGACTTGTTCAATTGATAAGTAGCTCGCATGCTGCAAAAGTGTGAGCACCCCAACCTACCAAGGGTGTTATTTTTGTTTTGTTTTTTGTTTTTTGGGGGGCGGAGGCAGCCACAGAACGGAGCCGGGCTTTGAATCCCAAACATCAGAGCAACAAGGCAGGTGTGGTAGACGCACATGTACCGCGCTGTCTCCTTTACGTTATATGATAATTACGACACTTTTTTTTGTTTGTTTGTTCCATCGAGAAATGCAACCATCGAGATGGTCAATGCTTAAGTCTGTCTGTGAGCTTTTCATTTATCCACCACCTCAGACGAAAACATAACACGGCTGACATTTCCATTGGGATTTTTTTCTTTAGCAGCAAAATGTCACCTGTTTGACATGCGCTCACTACTTCTCTCCCACATATTTTTTTTTTCCTCGTTACAATCTGAATCTGTTTCTCTCTTTACAGTGTTCCGCGCTCTGAGAGATATTTCGAGTGCATACCGCTTGTGTTTATGAAAAACGCTTGGCACAAAGGGTATTTTAAGCAGTTGCACTTCATGGTGTCATCTCAAGCGAGTTGTTGTATAACAGTTTGGATGTTGTCTCATGGCAGGCTGACACCGCATACTGTATTTGACATTTACAGAAGCAAAGAGAAAACACTTATAATTTGGATGTGTGAAGTACTGGCAGAGCAAGCATGAATAAAACAACAACTTTCCCCACTTCTTCATTTGCTCTCCGTCTGTCTTGCCATGACATTTTTAGACTCCTGAGACAAACATCCCAAAGAGGGCTGTTGAAATAGTCTTGCGAAAGCACGTCTAATGATAAAAGTGAACGTGAATTTAAAAAAATAAAAACATTTTTAGACTCCTGAGACAAACATCCCAAAGAGGGTTGTTGAAACAGTCTTGCAAAAGCACGTCTAATGATAAAAGTGAACGTGAATTAAAAAAAAAGAATAAAAATGAGACCCATGCGAAATATGGCACCAAATAATTTGTGTTGTAGAGCGGCCATAAAAGTCTTGAGGTGTCAATATTTTGTGCTCCCTTCATGACTAAGTCAGTTTTTTTGTGTTGCACTGTTCACAGGGAGCGGGACGAAGGTAGTTGCATGTAGAATATAAATAGAGCTTGGAAGACGAGTCAGTTTGTTTGAGCTACATGCCTCCCAGGTTCATTGCAATTTCAACCTCAATAATAACATTTCCACACATGCTGGATGTATTTTATTGTGTCCATGTGAATGGAAAAGTTCAAATAAAAATTAGGAAGTAGGATGAGGTAAAACAGTCTTGCATTTTCAATCCTCAATTCTGCTTGAACATTAATACCCTGCTCATGCAGGAACAATTGATCGTTGGTGTGTGTGTGTCCTATTTTTTGCTGCTCGATGCCTGTCTGGCTCTTTTTCTTGGTCTCTTTTTATACAAATATATGAGGACATTCTCCTGCATGCCAATGTAATGAGACAATGCATCGAAGGACAATTTTGTGGGTAGGGGTGCATTTTTATGCTAACTTTATGTTATGCCGAGGCATTGATGTGGCTGTGAATGCGCATGCGCATTCCGGATCAATACTTTTCATGTCATCGAGATCTTTATCGAAAAATATGAAGAACATTCTGACATTCAAAGGTGGGGGGCAATTAGTCCCTGTCAGAGACAGCAACCTGAGATTGGGGAATGATGTATATTGTAAGACAGTCCCGAACAGAAAGGTTTTTATTGTTATGACTGTACATGAAAAGTGAAAGGATTCTGCAAGGGTTAAAAAAAAAGTTGATGAAAGGAAATCTCTGACCCAGTTTGTATTTTCTCCTCTTAAAAGTTGGCCAATGGCAATTTCCAAACTTCCTCAAACACGTTTTTGGTGACACTTTTCAGGTGAAAACAGCCTGTCATTTGGGACACAAAAAAAATCCACAAACGCACATTCAACAACTCAAATGCAGAAATGAATATTTGCAAACGGCAAATCGTAAAAAAAAAAAAAAAAAAAGTAAATCAAGAATGTGTGTATGGATCTGAAAAACGTGAAAATCACAGACAGATTTGTGGATCTGAAAAAATGTAAATATCGTGGATATGTTTACGTGAATAATTTTGAGAACTATCTCTCCCCACACACCCGGTTGATTACTTTCTAAAGGGCAATATGAGTAGGGCTGGCTTTATATGATATATTTGTTATGACGGCGACCAGCTGTGAACTGTGAGCATATTTACTCCATCAGACGCGGAGGAAATGTGCGCGACAGGAGCCACTCAGAGTCGACCTTGACCTCAACTGCTTTGGTTTGCAACTTGAAGTAAAGAGAAAGGAAGGAGAAGAAGCTAGCAAACAATGACCGAACGTGTGCCTAAACGTGCAATCTTGTTGGCGTCCGTGACTTGGCGTCAGCTTCCAAAGCTGAAGCTGTTTTGTCAAGAGAAGTGACTGACTATTGCTTGTTTGGTGGTTGCGAAAAGTATGTTCTCAAAAATGGGCAACTTCTGGATCCAGACGATTCTATTTTAAGCAACCACTTGATGGAATAAAATGTTGTAAATTGAGCCCAAAAAACATTTTCAGTATATGTCATGAAAAGCGCTGCTTGTGTTCGTCAACTAAACTTATTTCCAATGCGATTACCTCACTATGATATTCCCACTGATGTCAGTCCAGTCACGCATGACTGGACGTTTGCTTCAAAGATGAAGCTGTTTTGACAAGAGTAAAAATTCCGTACCGTTGCTTGTGTGGAGGTTTTGAAAGGTATGTCCTCAAAAGGGCAACTTTTGGATCCAGACGATTGAATTTCACGCAACCAATTGATGAAATAAATTTGAGTTAATTAAACAAAAACAATTTCAGTTTATGTTCTGAAAACGGTGCTTGTGTTCGGCAACTACTTATTTCCAAAGTGATGACTTCACTATTTCCCCACTGATGTCAGTCCGGTCATGCATCTACGCCGATTTACTTTCTGTAATTTATGCATTTAGCATAAAAATAAGAACATGAACCAATTTGCATCGAAATAGACCCATACAATTAAATGATATAGGTCACTGCATTATTAATGGAAATTCAGAAAGAAAAGAGTTAGATGATTGCGGAAAATGATCAAGCAATTTATATAGGTGACCTAGTAAAGTGTCTATATTTGACTTGAGCTCTTTCAATATGTGGTGGAAGTTCGTCGTTTCCTCATTTCTATTCTCGTCATACTTTTCATATACCCACCAGTCCCCTGCCTATTTCTTGAGCCCATCATTCTTTGTAGCCTCCGTCTCAGTCACCCTGTAGCGAACAGGTGTATCCGTCTCTCCCCTGATGAGTTTATTACTCTGAAGTGTCTCCATGGTCCCAGTGGACCCCCCGCCTTCTAATACGCTTAGGCCTTACAGCTTATGTCAGCCCAAGTGGGTGGTCTGACAGCGCTCCACTCGATCAAACCATCCACATCTGGTCAGCACTCACTCGGGTCAGTCTGGATGTCATGGCGACAGGCGGGATCTCAAATGAACCTCTCCCGTTCTCCACGAGTGCACTTGCACACCCGCTCAAGGTGCCTGAGCACTGCCTTTTCTAGACCTAGCAAATATTTTCTCGGTGAACTTGCTTTATTAACCACCATTGTTGTCCAAAACACTGGAATTACTGGAATAAGGATCATTGGTATCCACCCACCCGTTCTTGAAGAACTGCACACTGCAAGAACTTAAAAATGGGAGGCAAAATTCTCTTGGATTCACTCGAGCCCGGAGGGCAGCTTTTCTCGATCATTCACCCAGGTTGGCGCGATCGAATGATGCATACTGAAACCCGCAGCCAGTCCAATCGCTTCCTTCTCCTTGCCAGTAAACTAGTGATGGGAAAATGAAGCTTCAAGATGCTTCGTGAACCAGTTGTATTTTCTGACTCCTTGGAAATGAAGCATACTTCGAAAACTAAATGTGCAGTCTACTTAAAAAAAAGAAGTACCTGAGCCAGGTGATTTCATTTCATGCAACCGCTTGACGAAATAAAATTGAGTAAATTCAACACATCATCTTTTTCAGTGTGCCGGTCAATTGCCTTGCACATCCATCAGATCTCGCTGACTGCAGAAGTTCCTGAATCTCAGGTAGATAGAAAGTCTCTGACCGATCCTCCTATAAAAGGGTCATAAGCCCCTATTTTTCTGACTCAAAGTAACACGAATTTAAAGGCAGACTGAGGTTATGTAAGTCGGTTGCGGGAGGAATTCGTTTAGGTTCTCACTACCCATGTTTGACAACGCCAGCCCCGTCTGAATTAGCCCGCATCTATATTTGGTCACCATCAGAAATCAGATATGAATCCAATTGCATTATTTTTATGGCAGCTTGCTCTCTGTGGATCTGGTGCACGTGTGCACGACCTAAAATCATTTAAAAATCATTGTAATGACCTTCAGGACTCGTTATTGCTATTTTAGCTGGAATAAGTCTTTAGTAATTACTATGACAGCAGCACCTGTGTAAATATGGTGTGTTTCCACTCCCCAACGTGTGGTGGAATTAAGGAAAATAAACCAATCTTTGGGCAACTGGCAGCCTGCATGCTCTGAGTGGCCCCTTGATTAATAACTCCCCCAAGGAAGAAAAAAAAATGTCTATCCAGGTGATTATACACCAAGCAGCCATTTTTTCAGTGTAGTCCTCCAAAGAATTACTTGATTAGGAGTCAGTAAGTACTCAGTCAGAATACTAATCAAGTACTCAGTAACTGGTGGGCATCTGCGAAATTAATTCTATTTTTTTTAAATACCACGTCAACATCAAAGGCAAAAACCTAAAATAGGAAACATCTAAACTCAAACATTGCCCCACAAAATGACTTTAATAAAATAGTGTCTTCATAAAACAACATAAATGCAGGGAAATTCAATCACTGACTCTGTTTACACATATGAAACACAATATGCCCACCAGCTTAATCACATCGTGCGGAAAAAAAAATCATCTGATTATATTCAACTTTGACAGGTGGATTCACCCACATTCATCAACAAAGACATCTGTTTCATTACTCACAAACAACGCGAGTTCTGCCATTTTCAATCTTTATCTTCAGTGCTGTGCAAGCTTTTGCGAGTTGTTTTTTTTTTCTTCTCCCTCCTTCTTTTGAATGCGCACAACCTCCTTCTCTCGCAAGGAGCAAAAAAACTCAAACGGGTCCGAGTGGGTCGGATGAACTGCAATTTGCGTCCAGGTGCTGTGGTTGACCTGCCGGTTTTATTCCGCCGAGCGTTTCGTTTTGTAAAAACAGAGCAAGACAGCCTCTTGTATGGTTCTTCTCACCTTCCAAGTGGAGTTCTTGTCGGCTAACATGCCGACACTTTTAGGCAGACACGGTTAACGGTGCATAGCAGAGCTGCTCTTTTTCATCGTAATCTGAAACAGTGAGACAACAGAAAAGGAAAACCAGTTTAGAACAGTGCCATCTGTCCGGACCTACAAGGCCTTCTCTGCTGGCGCAAAAACGATCAGAAATTGGGACCTACAGTTGCAACTTGCTGTACATGAAATGGGAGGAGTTTATTTCAACGGTCGATTGTCCTCATTTCATCGTGTGTGTTTTGGCTGTGCCTCATGCAGTCGTTTGAAGAATTTTTTTTTTTGGGGTCCAAT
Organism: Hippocampus comes; assembly: GCF_001891065.2. Taxonomy (NCBI): domain Eukaryota; kingdom Metazoa; phylum Chordata; class Actinopteri; order Syngnathiformes; family Syngnathidae; genus Hippocampus; species Hippocampus comes. The sequence continues at coordinate 297,040 of NW_017805745.1, read as the reverse complement.
CAGATTTCAGAATGCAATTTGCCCAAGGCCTTCACAATACTGAGTGTTGGCTAATCAAACAGACACACATGGAACACACACACGCACCGTAATAGTAGCTGCGACAAATCAACCAGTTCACCGTATCAACAAAATCACTTTATTTTCATATCTGACAAGATTTTGGACAGGTATCACCGATGTACAATGTTTGATTGAGCGTACCTTGCGCAGTACAGCTTGATTATAGGACGCACTCAGGGTGGGGACCAGACTTGATGTCGAGTGCGGCATGAATTTCATTTTCAGTGGCATAGTCTGAAAACATCAAGTTCCTTTTAAAAAAAAAAAACAATAAAATATTATAGATGGTGACAGTGAGAGGAATTAAGTTTGATCCTGTTTTCGTTTTCAGTGGCATAGTCTGAAAACATCAAGTTCCTTTTTAAAAAAAAACAATACAATATTACAGATGGTGACAGTGAGAGGAATTAAGTTTGATCCTGTTTTCGTTTTCTCCTGTGTGGCATTCATCTTTTTGAGACATTTTTTGGGTGAGTTACACGTTGTTACACAGATGTCATACTTATTTACGGAACGGCAACGCTGTTGCCATCCTGCTTTGACATCCTGCAGCAGAGAACGCAAGCCAGAATTTACTGATGCAAACAGTAACCTGGTAAACTGATCAGAACTTGAAGGACATGTGGCCTTAAATCAAGCAATACAAAAATCAGAAAGTCACACAAATGAAAAGTATCTGCATATTGATGAATTCATTCCATCTGTGATGATGGCCATCAGAAATAGCCGTAAATAAAGAGTATCCCGCTCATTGATCAGTATCACCCATTAAGCAAAGGATGATGTTTCAGAGAGGAGGCAAATTAAAAGGTTTTTTTTTTTTTTTTTGCTTCACTGTTCTGTTTGAAATTTCAGCCCCCCCCCCACCCCACCCCCACCCCCTCCCCACACACACAATGCCTCCAGGTGATATCAAAGCAGCTGAAAGCAAAACAGAGACTGCAACCCCCCCCTCCTCCCTCACAAGAATGGCGCCATGCCTTCCCTCCGTGGTGAATCAGAACCATTGGAGATGGAAATCAAATCCATCACAGCTGCAATCATGTCTGTAGGCTCTCAGAGTTGAGGTGTGCACAACGGTGATTTCTATGTGATGTGCAGGGTGGTTTTACAATGTTTTTCACATGACAAACAACATCCATTCTTCCTTTAGTCCATTCTGGGCACAGAAATATATTTTTCATTCCAATCCTATCATCGGTATCATCATTATTAATGTTTAATCAGTTGCGCTGCAGTTAGTTATTTCAAGGAATATGTAAATGCACCATTCCCATTGTCTACTTGTCGTTTGTCTACATCCCCACAGAGGCAATCATTGCATGGGGGTGGGGAGAGAAAAAAAAAAAACGACGACTGTCAATCTAATCCGGCAGCATATACACTAATATTTGGCTGTCCACGGATAAGGTAGTGCAGGAGCCTGTAAAGTCACTGTTTTGGTCGACACAAATTCAGGGATTTATACTCCATTAGAGCTAACCAAAAGACTCCTTTATGTATTCTTTCATTCATTCATTTTCCGGCACCTATTCACAACGTCACACAACACTGCTGCCACTTGCCTCATTACCACGTATGTCAACAAACACGGCTTTTGTCCGTTCTGCAGCTATAAAGAGAGCTTGTTGCTCTGACATCAAAAGGAGCTGGGATTTCTTTTACTGGCAATACATCTTTTGCATTCGCTCAAGATCTTCGATGGTTATAGAATTCCAATACAGGGGGTAAAACATTAACACCATCTAGTGGTGATTAATGTGTGCGTGTGTGTGTGTGTGTGTGTGTGTGTGTGTGTGTGTGTGTGTGTGTGTGTGCGTGATCCCAAATATGTGGTAAACAGCTATTCCTTGAAAGTTACAATTCAAATATTTGACTGCTCTCTATCAATTTAGATTGTGAGGAGGGGGCGGGGGGGGCGATCACCGGTGATAAATAGATTTGAACAGGCCAGTGATTTGCCGTCGTGGCACCCTAGTGTCTTGTGAGAAACACAATCTATCCAATTTCACTGACTGCCTGAAGATTAGCTAATTCCATCTTTTTTTTTCATCTATCTATGCCAGTGATAGTGAAAACCAGAACAATTCCTTGAGGTGGCAGAAGACTCATCAAGCTTGTGTACCCACATTGCCTTTCACGCAACATGGCCTCCACTGGGTATATCAGCTTTCTGCTCAAATAAACAGGCCCAGATTTGACATTGACTGGGTCAATTTGTGAGTAAAGTGAAAAGAATTCATTCTTTCATTATTAGTGTATGGATTTGTGCTGTGGTTGGAAGGTTGGAAAGCAGCATTGCAACAAATGCGACGGGTGCTTGGCCTTGAGGCGGTGCCACAAAATTGTGATTTCCATATCATTATATTCCAACTATGAACTAATGTTTACTTTTAAATGGAAGCTACGACACATGATAATACCAAATAAATTGCCTTTATACAATATGATAGATCGATGGACAACTAGTTAGCTAGCTAGCTAGCTAGCTAGATAGCTGGAAAATTAAAATCTAATGTAAGCAGGAAGAAAAGGAGACGGAGACTTTAAGTTGCTTCCTGTTGGACCATGGCAAGTAATTAGTAAAGTATAAATATAGTTCAATATGCCACAGCGGTAGCCATACAACAAGTGTGAAAGGAAAATATTGTATTGGCATTGAAGGTATGTGTTGATGAATTAAATTGTCATCATTTCCAAATTAGCATGCAAAGTAATGGTTAATATGCATTGTATTTGTGTTCGCTTTTCCAATATTTATTGAACATGTGAAAAATGCATACGGCATTGCATGGTGTCTAGGAGTAATGTTATATCAGTAAATGCAGAACGATCTTAAAGGTTATCTGAATCATTTATTCTGGCAGCAAAGGCGAAAAAGTCCATTTCAGAAATAGTTCCTTAGCTGCTGTAGAGTGTCGTGGAGCCCATGTGAATGATTGTCCAAGATGGAGAGAAGTTTGCTCGGTCATCCCCGGTCACTCACTCGCTCAACCGTCTGCATCTTTAGTCCAGTGATGTCACCATCCTTCTTGATGAGTTTATTGATCCGTTTTGCTGCTCCCCCAGCAGACAGCTGTAAAGTAGGTGACACTTACAAGTCCGACATCTTGCCGCACACACTGAAGGATCTCAGCTTCTTCAGGAAATACAGTCTGCTCAGTAATTTCCTGTAAACAGCACCCGTGTTGGTGATCCAATCCACACTGATAAAAAGTTGCAGTTGAATTTACTCAACTTCATTTCATCAAGTGGTTGCACAAAATCACCCGCACCCACATACATTTTTGAAGTCAACTGTCTATCATTTTGTGCACCCATTTGATGAAATATAATTGAGTAAATTCACCACACCGTTGTTTCACTTGAGTCCATTGTTTACGTTTACTCCCAATTTAAAGTAGCTTACTTGTGTCATTGTTCACCACATTGGGTAGGGGCAGATCTGGAATGATTGTAAGGGACAAAATCTGTTGCTCTCTCTGAGGCTTTGGATATTTCATATTGTCTACGGTCAGCTACCAAGTTTAAACGGTCGGGCGGCATGGTGGGACTGGTTAGCATGTCCGCCTCACAATGCGCAGCTCTTGGGTTCGATTCCGGGCTCAGACCTTCCTGTGTGGAGTTCGCATGTACTCCGTGTGCATGCGTGGGTTTTCGTTGGGTAATCCGGTTTCCTCTCACATGCCAAAAACATGCATGGCAGGCTGATTGAACACTCTAAATTGTCCCTGGGTGTGTTTGTGAGCGTGAATGTTTTTTTTTTTTTTTGGTCGATGTGCCCTGCGATTGGCTCGCAACCAGGTCAGGTGTGTACCCCGCTTAATACCCAAAGTCAGCTCAGATAGGCTCCAGCATGCCCGCGACCCTCGTGAGGATTAAGAAATGGATAGATACACAGTATGGTGCTCTATTGCTTGGTTGCAAAGATAGGTCCCGAAAATTGCCCCACCGTGCCCTCATTTACTGTAAGAGGAATACAGAAATTAGTCATCTTGCATTCTTTGCTTGCCCTTGCCCTTCAGATTGATGCATTCAGTTTGTTCTTCCTTTGAATTTAATAAGTACATATTGAGGCTTTTGTGTGTGTGTGTGTGTGTGTGTGTGTGTGTGTGTGTGTGTGTGTGTGTGTGTGTGTGTGTGTGTGTTCTCTCTTT
>NW_017805745.1:286075-292494 GCF_001891065.2 Hippocampus comes | reverse complement strand
ATACATACATACATACATACATACATACATACATACATACATACATACATACATACATACATACATACATACATACATACATACATACATACATACATACATACATACATACATAGAGGAAAATTAAAATCTAATGTAAGCAGGAAGAAAAGGAGACGGAGACTTTAAGTTGCTTCCTGTTGGACCATGGCAAGTAATTAGTAAAGTATAAATATAGTTCAATATGCCACAGCGGTAGCCATACAACAAGTGTGAAAGGAAAATATTGTATTGGCATTGAAGGTATGTGTTGATGAATTAAATTGTCATCATTTCCAAATTAGCATGCAAAGTAATGGTTAATATGCATTGTATTTGTGTTCGCTTTTCCAATATTTATTGAACATGTGAAAAATGCATACGGCATTGCATGGTGTCTAGGAGTAATGTTATATCAGTAAATGCAGAACGATCTTAAAGGTTATCTGAATCATTTATTCTGGCAGCAAAGGCGAAAAAGTCCATTTCAGAAATAGTTCCTTAGCTGCTGTAGAGTGTCGTGGAGCCCATGTGAATGATTGTCCAAGATGGAGAGAAGTTTGCTCGGTCATCCCCGGTCACTCACTCGCTCAACCGTCTGCATCTTTAGTCCAGTGATGTCACCATCCTTCTTGATGAGTTTATTGATCCGTTTTGCTGCTCCCCCAGCAGACAGCTGTAAAGTAGGTGACACTTACAAGTCCGACATCTTGCCGCACACACTGAAGGATCTCAGCTTCTTCAGGAAATACAGTCTGCTCAGTAATTTCCTGTAAACAGCACCCGTGTTGGTGCTCCAATCCACACTGATAAAAAGTTGCAGTTGAATTTACTCAACTTCATTTCATCAAGTGGTTGCACAAAATCACCCGCACCCACATACATTTTTGAAGTCAACTGTCTATCATTTTGTGCACCCATTTGATGAAATATAATTGAGTAAATTCACCACACCGTTGTTTCACTTGAGTCCATTGTTTACGTTTACTCCCAATTTAAAGTAGCTTACTTGTGTCATTGTTCAGCACATTGGGTAGGGGCGTATCTGGAATGATTTTAAGGGACAAAATCTGTTGCTCTCTCTGAGGCTTTGGATATTTCATATTGTCCACCGTCAGCTACCAAGTTTAAATGGTCGTGCGGCACGGTGAGACTGGTTAGCATGTCCGCCTCACAATGCGTAGCTCTTGGGTTCGATTCCGGGCTCAGACCTTCCTGTGTGGAGTTCGCATGTACTCCGTGTGCATGCGTGGGTTTTCGTTGGGTAATCCGGTTTCCTCTCACATGCCAAAAACATGCATGGCAGGCTGATTGAACACTCTAAATTGTCCCTGGGTGTGTTTGTGAGCGTGAATGTTTTTTTTTTTTTTTGGTCGATGTGCCCTGCGATTGGCTCGCAACCAGGTCAGGTGTGTACCCCGCTTAATACCCAAAGTCAGCTCAGATAGGCTCCAGCATGCCCGCGACCCTCGTGAGGATTAAGAAATGGATAGATACACAGTATGGTGCTCTATTGCTTGGTTGCAAAGATAGGTCCCGAAAATTGCCCCACCGTGCCCTCATTTACTGTAAGAGGAATACAGAAATTAGTCATCTTGCATTCTTTGCTTGCCCTTGCCCTTCAGATTGATGCATTCAGTTTGTTCTTCCTTTGAATTTAATAAGTACATATTGAGGCTTTTGTGTGTGTGTGTGTGTGTGTGTGTGTGTGTGTGTGTGTGTGTGTGTGTGTGTGTGTGTGTGTGTGTATGCTCGGTTTTCTTACGTGGGGCAGAGGGTTTAAAGATGTTCAAAACACAAACAGCTAACAAGAGTATAGGGATAAAACAAGCGCTGGGATAAAACAAGAAGCACCGTTAAAGAAAGAAGATTGGCAGTGGGTGGAATGGGACTTTGAAAGGTGCTTTTAGTGTTTGAAAATGATCAAATGTGATGCTTGCCAACTGTCAATAAAAGAAATACTGGAGTGGTGAGTTGTCTCCGATGGTGCTGCGGTAAGCACCAGTGTTTTGAACATAGTCGGGAATTGTAAACAGATATGTTTTTTTTTTTAAAATAAATAAATATTGTACAAAAAAAGAGTGTGAAAGTGAGTGGGACAACTTCAAGTATCAGAGCGATCATCAAATTCCTTTGTGCCGACCAACCGATTCACAGTTTTTTGTTCTACTGGTTGATCTGCTTGCCTTGCTCAAGATGTGACAGATCGCGTCCCACCAACCATGTGCTTTCTATTTCTTTATTTTTTTTAAGGTTTCCTCGTTCCCAAATAGTTTCTGTAACTTTTTATCCCAGCTTAAAATTAGAAAGAAACACTGAAACAAACCATCTGATTATTTGTAAATCATAAATTGATTAGTTGGTGTGTGTGTGTGTGTGTGTGTGTGTGTGTGTGTGTGTGTGTGTGTGTGTGTGTGTGTGTGTGTGTATGCTCGGTTTTCTTACATGTGGCACAGGGTTTAAAGATGTTCAAAACACAAACAGCTAACAAGAGTATAGGGATAAAACAAGCGCTGGGATAAAACAAGAAGCACCGTTAAAGAAAGAAGATTGGCAGTGGGTGGAATGGGACTTTGAAAGGTGCTTTTAGTGTTTGAAAATGATCAAATGTGATGCTTGCCAACTGTCAATAAAAGAAATACTGGAGTGGTGAGTTGTCTCCGATGGTGCTGCGGTAAGCACCAGTGTTTTGAACATAGTCGGGAATTGTAAACAGATATGTTTTTTTTTTTAAAATAAATAAATATTGTACAAAAAAAGAGTGTGAAAGTGAGTGGGACAACTTCAAGTATCAGAGCGATCATCAAATTCCTTTGTGCCGACCAACCGATTCACAGTTTTTTGTTCTACTGGTTGATCTGCTTGCCTTGCTCAAGATGTGACAGATCGCGTCCCACCAACCATGTGCTTTCTATTTCTTTATTTTTTTTAAGGTTTCCTCGTTCCCAAATAGTTTCTGTAACTTTTTATCCCAGCTTAAAATTAGAAAGAAACACTGAAACAAACCATCTGATGTGTCAAGTCAGGATGATCTCAGTCATGAAACGTCCGAACAAAATGGCACATTTTGCACAGAGGAGCTGTCAAAACACGAAGGTTTGATTTTGGTTCACTTACAGGCTTACCTGAGTATTTGAGAACAAATTAGAAGCATAACAAAGGGTGTTGCGACTAATGGCAGAGTTTTGTCTTCCATCAGGAGGTTCGGGAAGACCTTTGCAAATGTTCCCTTGAATAAAAAGCGCTCGTTGGTTGAAGGTGGCACTATTGAGAAAGACAAGAAGCGCCGACGGAGTAAAAGGGCACGCCGGCAGGCTTTGTTCTCACTGACCACATTGGTGCAGTGCTCACTGCAGCATTCGCATTTACCTTGGAAAAAAAAAAAATGGGATGGATTCTCTTTTGCTGGTAATGTGAGGAAGCAAAGCTACAAAGGTGATGCATGAGCAAGTTCGTGTGGCAGGGGTGTTAAAATGTGGAGATGTTTCGTTATAATGCGCGCTTTCCGTTGCTAAGTAACTGTCAGGAACACAAGTCTTTATACTGTAGACCCTTATTAGGGGCGCTTGAGCAAATACTAGCATGCACTATTGTAGCACTGGTTCTGGAAGTAGATTCAGATTGTTTTTTTTTTTTTTTTTTTTTTTTTTTATAAATTAACAACACAGTTGTCACTCAACAGAAATTTTTATCGCACAAGTGGATAATTTGGGGGGTCATACACTCTCTCAACCAATTCTGAATACCATTTATTATCCATCCAGCCTTCCATTTGCTAATCCGCTTATGCTCACAAGGGTGGCGGGCTGTCTTCGGGGCAGTCGGCGGGGTACATGCTCGCCAATCGCAGGGCACACAAACAACCATTCGCGCTCACACTCACACCGAGCGACAATTTGGAGTGTTCAATTCACCTGCCATGCATGTTTTTGGAACGTGGGAGGAAACCGGAGTACCCGGAGAAAACCCACGCAGGCACGGGGAGAACATGCAAATTTCACACAGGAAGCCCGGAGCCGGAACCGAACCTTGCACCTCTGCACTGTGAGGCGGACGTGCTCACCGGTCAACCACCGTGCCGCCTCTTTACTCTCCAGTTTTCCTTTAATGAAGCTAACATACATCTGGGAGGAAGTCGGAGTACCTGGACCCACTCAAGTACACAGAGAGCATTTGATTTTTATTAAATTGCTTATATTAGCTTTTAACAAATTGTTCTTCTCGCTGTGTGTTGCATTGAGTAGTCACAGCTTGTTTCCTTCGAAAATGAGGAAGACTGAAAGGAGAGGAGTCGTTTTTATTCCCATTATTCTGTCCTCACCTATTCTCCCACTAGGATGAGTCAAAGCCTGAAATAATAAGCATACAAGCCTTCTCCCCGGGGTTGTTCTAAATGCTGCAATTGTCTTGCAGAGTTGCAAGTCAACATGCAAAGACGATAAATGTCTTGGACTTTCTCATAATCATTTCTATGTATTATTGAAAGAAAAGCCAGACAAAAGGGAATTCTGTTCTAACTGCTACATGAGAGGGGAAAAAAAAAACCCTGAATTTTACATTCGCCCCCAGGAAAATCCAGGGACGTGCTGGGAACAGCATTTGTCCCAGGAATATGCGTTGACGGTGGCCATCACTTGCCGAAAAATAACTGACGGTGCGGGGTACAGAATACTTTACCATAAAAGAGCAAAAAGGTATCCTATGGTATACTTGCCAGTTTGTTGTGTGTGATCGTATTAAAATAGACAAGAATAACAGTTTTCCATGAAGCCCGGAAGAAGACCGTGTGAGTTATTTGAGGTTGGGGCGGGGCTTACTAAATTGGGCTGATGAAATACATGCAGCACATGCATAACTTCAGTTGAGGCCTTGTAATAAGTAAACCGTTTTATCATTCGAATGGAAAAAAAAAAAAAGATCACATTGAGGCGCGAATGGTGGTCCGTCCATGTGCACCCTGCGATTGGCTGGCAGCCGGTTCAGGCTGTCCCCCGCCTTCTGCCCGAAGACAGCCGGGGTAGGCTCCGGCGTGCCTGCGACCCTTGTGAGGAGAAGCGGATCAGAAAATGGATGCATGGATGTTGTGATGGACGCCACGATGGCGTCAGAAAAGTCTTCTCCGTTTTTTGGCCTGTCCAGTTTATTGTTGAGGCGAGCACCCAGGTACCTGTCAGAGTGCGCTCTCTCGACGTCCTTTCCTTGGATGTGTTGAATGTGTGTGTCTGTGCCTTCTCCTTAATCATCCCGCATTGATGAAGAAGTCCCAAATGTGTTCTCTGCACTTCTCATCCTCCTTTACAAGGCCGCGGAGAGTCTCCAAAGTACAAGCGCAATATCTCCCAGACTCTGGAGGACCAGATCTGAAACACTGCTCCTGACAGCTGCGGACGGTCAGTGAGCCAGTCCAAGATCCAGTTCAAAGTTTGACAAATGGCGACTGAGCTGTATGCAACCTCTATGTTGGCATATACAAAGTCATTTTGTTATTGCGGCGGCTTTCATTCCGCGTGAAGGTGGGAAGAGCAGATAAGAGAGAAATATGATTTCAGTCCCCAGAGATGAGGAAGAGCGTTTGCATCTCTGTGTTTGCAGCCCGCTAAAGGGGGAAGTTTCGAACATCGCAGGCTGCTTTGCCATTTGCAGAGGGGAGAACATACGAGGGTCAACATTTGAATAGTTTTGTGGCCGATAGGACAGCCGCTTACAGCCAGAAGCTCAATGCCCCTGCAGCAAAGCTTTTCTTTGACGGGGATGTGCCTGGAGTCATACCACTTATCGTTCACAAACACAGCCAACCTCGCTCTTTTCCTTAGCGACTCCTTGCAATGCAGTCCACCTGCTGTGGCTGAAATCCATTTGATGAAATGGCGGTTGCGCCTGCCTCCTAAGTAGTGAGCATCTATGGTCTGCGTACAAGTAATACGTGCAGTTGTTAGATACCTCGAGCACAAAATGATGACAGGTGCTGCTTTTATGTGAGAGGGCGGGGGGCTCTTGCATGTAATTGTTTTTTTTTCAGTAGATCTAAAGGTCCTGATCACACCAGTTCCGGTTTGGACTGCAAAAGTAAGTCCATCAGCTGTCATCCTAATATTTCGGGGTACTTTTTTTTCTTTTTTTCTGATCTTATCTTACTTAACACTTCCTGTTCTGTCTCCCCCTGTTGGGCATTGTTTTATTTATGTTCCTCTGGACAGGTTGTAACTGGGAAAGTAAATTCTTCGTGAGTGGGTTTTTACGTACTTTGCCAATAAAATTGATTCTGATTCTGATTCTCACACATTTTTGGTTCTGTCAGTCAAACCTTAAAGCTACAAACCTGGGTTCTCATTGAGTTGTGATCAGTCAGAAAGGTGTTCGCAAAATGTATAGATTTATATATATATATTTATCTCTCTCTC